>NC_134646.1:86167880-86251064 GCF_030463565.1 Pelecanus crispus
CAGCAAAGTCTCTCCAGGGACAGTTATTGCATAGTAGCTGCTGGAGAAAATGTCCCAACAAAGCAAATTTCCCGTGACCCACCTATCTGAAGGTCACAAATAGCAAATTTTTGTGTGACCAAGTTGGCTTCTTCCCCCAGGCGAGAGAAAATTTCAGATCTTTTCCTGCAGAATCTGCTCTCGGTTTGGATGTTGGCAAAGAATGGATGGCTCGGAGACTTGCTAATAAATTATATTTTTCCAAAGCCATTAGCTCTTGGTGCACAGCGAGTTGCTGAAGTGTAACCTGGAGGAATCAGTGTTGTCAACTTGGAGTAGCTCAGGATCATCGTGGAGGACAAGAGACAGGAGGAATTTAAGTTCTTTAGTGTTCTGACTGGCAGGTTTTGCCTTATTTTGATCCTTGTCATTGCAACCCTGGTAATCGATGCTACAGGAATTAGTGATTAATATCCCAGTGTCCTTTCTTGCACGAGAAGGTAAATGCTTCTACCATATGTTAGCAGCTTTTAGTAATCTTCTGGTTAAGTAAGGTTGGACTCCTCCAGCGAGAGTTTGTCTTCCAGAGGCATCCCAAATCTCCTAACAGCCCCAATCCAAAAGTTCAGGTGGCAAAACCTTCTATATGAATAAACCCGCTCTTTGCCCCTTCACCTTTGTCCTACGTTTTCAAGTGAGACTATCCAAGTCCCTGCCGTGGAGTGGTGTGTGGGAATGGGTCCGTATGGACCATCCGTTGCATAAGGCATTTTGTTATCAGGCCCCTGAATGATGGAATATACGGTTTCTGAGTGGTTTAGCTGTCCAGCTTCTTACGAACGCCGGCAAAGCAGGGCTCTTCCTGTGGCTTGGGACTGAACCACTGCCTTGCTCTGCTGCCTTTGCCTTGGGGATGTCATTTAAACCTCCTTAGTCTACCCACCTTGAAGGATGATGAGAAACCTTAATGATGTGTAACAAAGTCCTCCTAAAAGCTAGAGCAGACCAAATGAGTTTTATCCTGATCACGTAAAGGGTATAAAGCCATAACTGTTTTCCTCCATGTTGGAAGGGATCATCTCCTCCAGAGAAGCAGCTGATTTTTTGTTGTTGTAGTTTTTGTGGGGCTGAATCGATACGGGAGAAGTCTGGGAGGGTCCTTGGGTGTTGAGCATGACGTATTGGCAAAACTTGAACCCGCGAGGTTTAGCAGCCACGCAAGGATGTGAAGTCAAAGGCAACACCAACGGCATGTCTTTGGTGCTGTCCTTGTGGAGCAAGAGCTTAACAGGATCGGAAAACCCATGGACACGTTGGGGCGAAGGAAAGGAGGAAGCCAGAGATCCCTTATCGAAACAAATCCTGCCTTGAAGGTACTTCCAACTGTTAGGAGCAGAGCCAAGCTCGTCTTGGGAGCTTCGCTGCCAAAATTCCTGCAAGTGTTTATCTGATGAGCAAGGAAACGGAGCGGCCCCCAGTCCTCCCAGCGCGGTGGGGCGTCTCCGAGGGAAGGCTGGGCTCACACCTGCCTGGAGGAGAGGAGAAGCCAAAAATAGGTGCCAACATATTTTGGCTGAGGCAAAGTACGAATCCCCACCTCCGCGGAATGGCTGCGTCTTGGGCTGTGCCGTCAGCTGGTGTGCAAGGCACCTGGTACCGCTCGCCAGCTGATTTTTTAAGCTTGGCTTACGGGTTTGCATTTGGGAATATCAAACATCAGCTCAGAAATGCCTTTGTGGTGGTAATTCCTGGAGCATCCAAGGGTCCCACTGGGGTTATTTCTGCATGGTGGGCTCCTCCTTGCAGCGTTGTAAACCTCCTTTCAGCATTCGGCAGTGAAAGAGTCACTAAAATTGCTTAAATCAGACTGAAAGAGAAGATGATATCCCAAGGTAGCATATGGTGATCTGCAAATAGAGTAGCAGGCTCTGAATGATGCATTTCTTCCCGGTCTCACCAGTACCGTGGTGCCTCTATCGGATAGCGTGTCCTGAAAATGGGCAAAGTTAAGGGAGAATTAGCGTCATTTGTGGCAGCGCAATTGTCTCCTTAGTTTGCTGGTGGGGATAAGAGCAAGGATGATGTGAGAAGGTAGAGAAATTGGGTTGGAAAATCACTCTCCAAGTTGGGGGAGGACCTCCAAAAACACACCCCCACCTGTCCCAAAAGCCCCGAGCCCGCAAGCAGCTCTGCCCAGCAAGCAAACAAAAAGCTTAGGAGATTTCTTGTATTTCACTGTATTTCCTGAGATGACCCAAGTCAACGTGACACTGGGTTACAGCTCACACGCGCCAGGCAGGCTTACGGGTGCAGGGTGAGCTGTGGGCTGGAAGTGCCGGCAAGTGTCTTGAGGAGTTTCTGACCTCAGCCGTGAAGATGCGCGTCGATGCTGAGATGATAAGAGCCAGGTTGCTGAACCGGGAAAGAAAAGAAAGTAGCGCTTGTGTGTCAAACGTCACGTTTACAGGAGCAAATTGTTTGCTGAAGCAGGGAGCGACTGCAGGTAGTGCAGGCAGGGATGCTCTTGGAGCAGGCAGTACCACCCAGGGGTTTTCGTGCTGCCCGCTGCCTGCAGCCCCAGCAAGGACTTGGTGTATTTTTTTACACCTCTAAACAAACTGCACGTTCCAGTGTAAAAAACAAAAAACCAACCAAGCTTACATACGCCCTTGTGCTCAGATTGCGACTGATTAAAAATACAGGTATTACTCACCAGATTTTATCAAGACTTTCCGTATCCTAAAGGGCCTCGCGCAGGCTCCAGATACCATCACCTGAACTGTGGCTGCAGATTCAGTCTTAGCACTATTTAATTTTGATGAACCCTATTTTCTTGTTTTGAGATGTCAGCTCTTAGGCTCATGCCTCGGCCATCAGCTCGCTTGTCGGTACTTTGCCTTTTGGAGTCCGCCCACAAAAAAAGCCCAATAAATAAAAAAATCTTAAAAGACAGAGAGAAAGAAGTAGCAAGAGATGCATAACAAAGTGGGTCATACTTGCCCGCATCCACTCTGAATTGCTTTAGGATCTGATCAGATCAGGTTCCTTCATGCCTCAAGCCAACCTAGAGGTTTTTGACAGCTTAAAAACACTGAAAGGGCTTTATCAGCCAGAGGTTTTCAGATGAAGTCTGGGCTCCACAGTGGTCTGATGCCAGCAACCAGAATAATTAGTGTTTCTACTGCTGCCAGCTCTGAGGTTTTCTTATTTAATAGGGTAAATGGTGACAGGACCCTTCTGTCTTTGCTGTAATAAAGTGGGAAGAATAATCCTGGCTGTAAAACTGCATCAACTGGTGAGCTTAACTCTCTAACAGCAGGTAGACCGTCAAGAGGGTCTACAAGCTGGTCTCCAGCAAGGTCTTGGTGGGCAGAAGGAGACCTGACTTGGTTCTCCTGGTCTTGCTCATGCATCTTCTGGTTGAGCAGAGAGTGCTCTTCTGGAAGACGTGGCCTGGTCTGATGTGAATTACTGTGCTCAGTGCATAAGCAATCGCTTGGAGCTGTGGTCGGCCAGATCTCAGATTAATTAGAATCATAGAATCATAGAATGGTTTGGGTGGGAAGGGACCCTTAGAGCCCACCCAGCCCAGCCCCTGCAGTGCCAGGGACAGCTTTAACCAGAGCAGGGTGCTCAGAGCCCCGTCCAACCTGGCCTGGGATGTTCCCAGGGATGGGGCCTCCACCGCCTCTCTGGGCAACCTCTGCCAGTGCCTCACCACCCTCACTGTAAAACATTTCTTCCTTATATCCAGCCTAAATCTATTCTTCTTTAGTTTAAAACCATTACTCCTTGTCCTGTCCCAACAGGCCTTGCTAAAGCTTGCCCCCACCCTTCCTCTCGGCCCCTCTCAGCCCTGCAAGGCCGCGCTCAGGCCTCCCCCCCCGCAGCAGTCTCTGGGATCCGTAAACTGGGATGACTTCATTATTACCTCCTTCCATCCAAGGAGAGACACGTGAGCCAGCCGTGTGCCCCATGCTGCAGCAGAAAATGCAGCTGCTCTCTAGAAAATTGGGGAAAGCATGAGAAATACTCTTGAAAAGCGAGAGATGTGTTACTGTCTACCGAGGACGGGCAAAGCTTTGGCGTAGGAGGGACCTGGATTGGAGTGTGCCACTGGACAGTGCAGCTGACCTTCAAACTAGTATTAGCTATTAATTAAGAAAAAAAAAATCCAATTTGTCAATAATACGATATTTTTGACTATATATTTAACCATCCACAGGTGAGGCACTACCGAGCTTCTAGAGGAGAGGCGATACCGATGGTGGGCACAAAGTGCTCCAGGGTTTTGGGGTTGAGCCGTAGGCTTGGCTTTTCCTTGCTGCTTTTCTCTAGCCGCATTTCATGGTCTTGCAAGTTGGTGAGCAAAGAGCAAGATCAGCCGAACATGTTCCCTGTTTTCTTTAATAAAGTTACAAAACCATCCAACTTCCCCTTCATCTGTTCAGGGAATGGAAGGGTTTGGGTTTTTTTTCCCTATGACTGTCATTCCCAACTGGATGTACTATTTTAAAAAAAAAAAAAAAAAAAATCAGAAAATCAATTCCGACCAGTGCCTCTTCATGGCGAGAGTGCTTCCATTAATATCAGATGGGAAAGTCAATCCAAACACTGAAAGTGGATATAGTTTGCATTTGAAGGAAGGTTTTGTGTATGAAACTGAGAAATGTTTCCCAGTCTGACACCGGTGATTGATTGCAGTTCTGCTAAAGATTAGCCAGACGTTTTAAGCACCGCAATTATTCATGTTTTCATAGTTAGATGCTATATTTAAACTGTGTCTAACAACGTATGTACACTGGGTTATGCTGCTACACAGGCCCTGCTCCTGAGCAGGGAAGGAAAATGCAATTTTTTTTTATTATTTCATTTTTCCAGATATATTTTGTGCCATGTGTGCTCTCAAACGCAGCTAGCCTGATGCACACATGATGTCAATTATAGCTGCGCCGCCCTTGGCACCAGCACCTTCGCAAGGACGGGGGGTGGGAGATGTCCAGCGAGGAGAGGGGGCACCTGGGGGGGTCCGGGCATCGTGGGGTGCAGCTTCTGGCCGGGGTCCCCGTCCCTCGCTGCAAGGCAAAGTGCTCCCAGTAACGACGACAACCCCCAGCACCTCGTGGGGATGTCTCGACCCAATGGCTCAGCGTTTGCAAAGCATTTCAGTATCGATGGGTGGAAAGAGGCTGTAGAATAAATTTTTTTTTTTTCCTTTCCTGCTGTCGGTGGTAGTGGAAACCCGAGGCAGGAGCTGGTTATGGGATTTCTGGTGATTTCTGTAGGTGGGTGAAGGGCTAACAGCGTGACTTTCTTAGCCACCGATCCAAAAACCAAGCTGAGGCGACCTTTTCTCTGTGCAATTGTGCTCTTGAATGGCACATCTCGAACAGCACTTCAGGCAGAGGTCTTCAGCCACGTCCCCATCTCGGTTTCCACCAGAAAACAAGCCAGGACACCTTGCAAACCTCAAAATTGTCCTACTTCAAAATCATTTTACTTTTTTTGGATGAACGGCACCATCTCGGTACCCAGCGATGCTCCCGATAAGCTTTCGCTTGCTCACAGCACTGAATTTCCCACCGGCGTGAGCGAGCAGACTCGGGGTCACGAAGTTTGGTTTTGCATGAAGGCTTGTCCCGGAGATTTTGTAGGCGAAAGCGGTGGGTTTGAGTCTCTGGACAACTTCTGAGAGGTCCAGAAAAGGTAACTCAAACAGACAAGCCTCTTGCCAGTAAGCTTCAATTAATTATTCAGGAGTCTACGTCTCTCTCTGCTGAATTTGGAGAGCTCAGCGGATCAAAAAGAGGTGGAGACCCCCTGGCTTAGGGAGAGAGAGGACGTGAAATGCCGGGAAACCTGGTGGAAAGCCCGACCTTATGATGTGTTTCATTTTAGGCAGGCTGGATGACAGCGTGTTTACTGCTGCAAGGTACCGGCTTGGAGATTCATCGGAGCATTTATCATCCGCTGCTTGTTTAGATCTGTAGCTTATGGCAGAGCTTTGAGTCAACTTTAAAACTCCTACCGTTTCCGCTAAAGAATAGCATTTACCACTTTTCCATTACTTTCTGGTGCCTCGAAAACTCAGAAGACCAATGAAGCCTGCAAAAGAGATGATGGCCATGCTGGTGGTGTATCTGGCTGACGCAAGGCGCGGCGGTGGCCGATCTGACCGGCTGTGAAAGGGTTAATTTGGTGTGCTCCCGCTCTGCCATGTCAGTGCAATTCCTTGATGGAGTTGATGGTGTAATAGAGTACAGGTGATTTTTTTTTTTTATATGGATATGTATTGTTTTTATTCCATTTTTTGATGATTTATAACTTTGGAGCGTTACAGCTGTTTAGACTATATAAAAGTTTGGCTTCACGTGTGCTCACCTCCCATATGTTACAATATTAAGAACCCTCTCCGTTACTAAATGTAATTCATTTTTTCCTCCAAAAACCAATGTTCTCCAGATGACAAACCACACAAAACAACTGTCAGGTGTCCCAGAGCCTCGCACTCCCACCGCAGGTTTGCAAAGGGGCAAAGTGAAGCCCAAAAAGCCGATGGCAGAGGAGAACGGGAAGCATGGGAGCGGCTCAAGCCTATTGGTGTCAACGAGCCGCGAAGGTCATTAAGCTGCAGGAGCGGGCTTGGCATTGCGTATCTTCCCTGGGAAAAAGGAAGGACAAAAAAAGGAAAAAAAGGGGGGAAAGGGAAAAAAAGGGGGGAAAAGATAAAGGGGGGAAAAAAGGAGAAAGAAGGAAAAAAGAGAAAAAAAGAAAAAAGGAGAAAGAAGGAAAAAAGAGAAAAAAGAAAAAAGGTGAAAAAAAGGAGAAAAAAGAAAAAAGGAGAAAAAAGAAAAAAGGAGAAAATGCAACATAGTGTGGCAGTGAAAAAAGCAAAAAAGAAAAAGGTGAAAGAAAAGGGAAAAAGAAAGGAAAAAAGGGAAAAAGAAAAAAGGAGAAAAGAAAAGGGGAGAAAAGAAAAGGGGAGAAAACAAAAGGGGAGAAAACAAAAATGGAAAAAAGAAAAAAGGAAAAAATGCAGCATAATGTGGCGGTGAAAAAAGAAAAAGGAGAAAAAGAGAAAAGGAGAAAAAAAAGAAGAAAAAAGGAGAAAAAAGGAAAAAATGCAGCATAATGTAGCAGTGAAAAAAGAAAAAAAGGAGAAAAGAAAAAAGGGTAAAAGAAAAAAGGGAGAAAAGGAAAAAGAAAAAAGGAAATAAAAGGGGGAAAGAAGGAAATAAAAGGAAATGAAAGGAAATAAAAGGAAAAAATGCAGCATAATATGGTAGTGAAAAAAAAGAAAAAAGGAGAAAAGAAAAAAGAAAAAAGGATAAAAGAAAAAAGGGAGGAAAGGAGGAAGAAAAAAGGGAAAAAAGGAAATAAAAGGGGGGGAAAAGGAAATAAAAGGGGGAAAAAAAGGAAATAAAAGGAATAAAAAGGAAGTAATAGGAAAAAATGCAGCATAATGTGGCAGCGTCCTGCAGCAGCCCCAGGCTCGAGCCTGCCGGGCTGCGGCGACGCTGTGTGTGCAGCCTGGCACGCCGGGCTCGCAGGCGCCGGCAGCGCGCGCTCTCTTGGCCGTTCATTACCGGTCTTGAACAGGAGCTTTGAGCCTACCTTAATGCTTTTGTGCGGCTGCAGATTAATAATTTTGTCTTTAAATGGGGTTTTGTGACTTAGGGTTACAGGTAACAGGATCAGGACTCCCGAGCGGTTTGCAGAGGGTAACGTTTGGCTTTGCCATGCTTTCTAAAATCAATTTAACCTCCCCTTACTGGCGTCACTAAAGCCCCAGACCTTCCGTGGAAGGCGTGAATGCGGACAGCGGGACGGCAACCTTAACTCCGGCCTTGCCGCGACTCCGGCCGGCCGGGCTTTCCTTGGGAAGGGGCGAATCCCTTTGCAGCTCCTGCACGTTTGCTCCTGGAGGCTGCGATTCCAGGAGCATCACCTTGCGCTCATTCTACACCGGGCAGGAACCAGGCAGCGTGCTCGGCATCCTTTTGCCAGCGGGATCCAAGGCAGGGCATCAAACCCCATCCCTATATTCTTTCACAGAAATCCCTATATCCTGTTCACAGCCGAACCCGGACCTGCAGCCGAAGGTGTTATCCCACACCGCGCTGCCTGCAGCCGGCGTAACCCTGCCTGCAAGCGCCCTGCCAGAAAGAAACTCCAGAGCCACGTGTTCCTTGGCTCCGCGGAGGGGACAAGTGTAATTTATGATGCCGAGAGCCGTCGTTGTCGGGATTTCAAAACACAGCATATGTTAGGCTTGGAAAGTTGTTTTTGTTCTTGCAATTAAAGCCCCACATAAATATCCGACAGATGAGGTGCTCCAGGCTGGCTGAGTTATGGCCGTGGCTTGTAGAAATCAGTCCAGCGGGCACTGATATTCTAGTATTTTCTGTGCTAGCATTTATATTTCTCAGCTTCTTAAAGCTACTGTATATTCATGTTTAAGGTTAGGGTTTAGGTCTGGGCAACCTACTGAGAAATGTGAATTGTTACTATGAACTCTACTTGGCCTTTCAAGCTTTGTTGACAGAAATTTAGTCCACATAGACAAAAGGAAAGAAAAAAAAAATTAGAAAAAAAATTAAGCAGGTGAGGTCATTTGGAGTTGAAAGGAGCCTGAAGCACGCCTGGGTTGGGAACGAAGCTGCGGTGAGCCTGAAGATGGCTGAGGCATCAGTGGAGGAGCATGACCGAGCTCTTTTTGCTCAAAGAAAAGAAAAAAAAAAGGATATTTAGAGAAGGGAAAGTAAGATTAAAACTAAGTGCATGCAGGTGAGACCCCCCAGGGTCCGTCCACGTCGGCCCGGCTCGCTTTTGCTGGTCAGGATACGAGGCCGGCTTGCAATTCCCGATTGCGCTGGCCCCGCTGTGCCACGCCGGCGCGGGGACACCCGTGGTCCGAGTGCTGGGGCGGGCAGCGAGCGGGGCAGGCAGGGCAGGGCAGGCAGCGAGCAGGCAGGCAGGCAGGCAGCGAGCGGGCAGGGCAGGCAGCGAGGAGGGCAGGGCAGGTGGCAGGGCAGGCGGCAGGGCAGGCAGCGAGGAGGGCAGGCAGCAAGCAGGCAGGGCAGGCAGCAAGGCAGGCAGGCAGCAAGACAGCAAGGCGGCAGGGCAGGCAGCGAGGAGGGCAAGCAGGCAGGGCAGGCAGCAAGTGAGACAGCAGCAGGCAGGGCAGGCAGCGAGGAAGGCAGGCAGCAAGACAGCAAGCAGGCAGGCAGGGCAGGCAGCGAGCAGGCAGGGCAGGCAGCAAGGAAGGCAGGCAGCAAGACAGCAAGGAGGCAGGGCAGGCAGTGAGGAGGGCAGGCAGCAAGGCAGGCAGGCAGCGAGCAGGCAGGGCAGGCAGCAAGGCAGGCAGGCAGCAAGCAGGCAGGGCAGGCAGCGAGGAGGGCAGGCAGCAAGGCAGGCAGGCAGCACGCAGGCAGGGCAGGCAGCAAGCAAGAGCAGCAGGCAGGGCAGGCAGCAAGGAAGGCAGGCAGCAAGACAGCAGCAGGCAGGGCAGGTAGGCAGGGCAGGCAGCGAGCAGGCAGGACAGGCAGCAAGCGAGAGCAGCAGGCAGGGCAGGCAGCGAGGAAGGCAGGGCAGGCAGCAAGCGAGAGCAGCAGGCAGGGCAGGCAGCGAGGAAGGCAGGGCAGGCAGCAAGCGAGAGCAGCAGGCAGGGCAGGCAGCAAGGCAGGCAGGCAGCAAGACAGTAAGCAGGCAGGCAGGGCAGGCAGTGAGCGAGACAGCAGCAGGCAGGGCAGGCAGCGAGGAGGGCAGGCAGCGAGGAGGGCAGGCAGCGAGCAGGCAGGGCAGGCAGCAAGCAGGGTGCTGCGAGCTGGCAGTGCTGTCCATTAGATAATGGGGCCCCCCCAGCACGCAAGGGCAAACTCGGGGTGAGCTGGGTGGCTGCTGGCCGACCCCACGCCTCGCCGGGCGGGTGCCATTGCTGCCCGCACCCCCGTAAGGCGTCGGGGCTCCCCGCAGCCTGCCCCGTGCCTGACCCTCGCCTGCCTTCCCTCCGCGATAACGTGGCCGAGGTTTGGCTGCAAACCCTCTCGGTGTGTGCGTGGGCACCGGGGAAGCGGGGGGAACATGAAAGGCCAAACCCAAACCCCGGCGTGACCTTGACACTGGACCAGCGCCGGGAGGGACCTGCCAGCACCGCGGCAGCCCTCGCCCCGCTGCCATTGAGGCTTAAATGTAGGTCCCTGGGTGCTGGCAGCTGCCGGTCAGGCTTCTGCTGGGGATGCACAAGGAGCTCGAGCAAAATCATAGAATCATGGAATTGTTTAGGTTGGAAAAGCCCTTTAAGATCACCCAGTCCAACCATTAACCTAACACTGCCAAGGCCACCACTAAACCAATTAAAGGCAGAGTAGCAATTTCATGTTTCCTGGCTTGGTGGCTGGGTTATTTTTTAATGAAAATAAAACTAGGAATCATTGAGGTTGGAAAGGATCTCTAAGATCATCAGCGCAACCATCAACCCAACACCCCCATGCCCACTAAACCATGTCCCAAAGTGCCACCTCTGCCCGTTTGTTGAACCCCTCCAGGGATGGGGACTGCCCCACCTCTCTGGGCAGCCTGGTCCAATGCTTGACCACTCTTTCCGTGAAGAAATTTCTCCCAATATCCAATCTAAAGCTCCCTTGCCGCAAATTGAGCCCATTTCCTCTCATCCCATCACTTGTTCCTTGGGAGAAGAGCCCGACCCCCCTCCCTGCCCCCTCCTGCCAGGAGCTGCAGAGCGATCAGGTCTCCCCTCAGCCTCCTCTTCTCCAGGCTGAACACCCCCAGCTCCCTCAGCCGCTCCCCACCAGCCCTGTGCTCCAGACCCTTCCCCAGCTCCGTTGCCCTTCTCTGGACACACTCCAGCACCCCAATGTCCTTCTTGTGCTGAGGAAATCCATCTTGAGCTGGGTGCTCCAGCACCAGCAAGCCTTGGGGTGTCACCTCGGGGGACTTGCACAGCGGTGGGGGCTGCTGGTGGGATGCGGGATGGTGCTTCGTGCCACCTGGTCCCAAATCAAAGGGCACCATCAAACAGCATCGATTTGTAGCCGGGAAGGGGAAGGAGCTGGAAAACTGAGCTGGAATTTGCTGCTTCATGGCCGTATCAGGTTGTCTCAGCATTTGCTGTCTTGGACCAGACCTGGCGCCCCCTGATATCACTTCCAAGAAGGTGCAAGAAACCTGCCAGGGAAGAAACATCTCCCTCAGACCCGGCTCTGAGAGGGTGATTTGTGCCCTGAAGCAAATAGTTTGGTAATCCTTTAAAAAACATCTATTTTGCATCTCCGTGATACATCATGCCCAGCTGTGGTTTGTACAGCGTCACACGTGTGCGTTACATCCATACAGCTAACGAGAACGGGAAGATGTATTTATATAAAATGAAGTTATAAAAGTTTCATGCTGAAAAGTCACCGCTTTTTATATATTGTAAAATATCCTGCAGAACTAAAGTAGGGTTTAAGTGATTTGATCCAAGCCCCATAAACTTCAGTCGAGGACTCTAACGATAAACTGCCGAGGAGCCTGGGATTTTGCGGTTTGTCATTAAAGAATCCATAGATGAAAACGTGGTTTCATGCTGTATTTCAAACCCTTATCTGTGCCATAGGAGAGTGCTGAGGTTTGGGGGTGAAGTTTTCCTGGGAACTGATTTTTAAATCAGAATTTTCCCCATTATTTTGAGCACTGTGGGTGTGCTGGCTGCTGAAGCAGGCAAGTGGCGAGATCCCTGCGGTCAGGCCGGGATGCTCCGGTCCATGGTGGTTTCCCATACGGGTCCGTACCTCCTGTGGTCATCTGGCCAGCAAAACCTCGTGGAAGTGCCCCGTACCGCTGGCTGGCTACGTGATGGTCGGAACGCTCGGTGCAAACCAAGGATGCGTCTTCTCCATGCTCCTGCATCCACCCCTTGAGCCTCAGGTCCACCTTGTAGGGCTTCCTCAGCAGGAGATGGGACCCGAAGGCTCCGTGTCTTTATACGCCTGTGACACACCGTGCAAATATTTATTGCTTCTCTGTTCGGTTTGCATGGCTATGTGTAAAGAAGTTTCCGTACCCTCGGCATTACCCGGCATCTCCGCTTGCTTCGCTCCGTTCGGGATTGCTGGTAGGGCAAAATACTTGGCTTTTCCTTCAATAGTCACCTTTTGCGCTGCATCAGGTAGCTGGTGGAGACCTCGTTTTGTACGGAAAGAGGACGTTTCAGTTGCGTTCTCAGGTTTCTTTAAAAAGGGGAAAAAAAAAGAGTTTGGTGTCTTTTGAAGGCTGCTTGTAAGGTTTTATGGTTTCAGTGCTTTGAGCCTGTTTTGAGCTGGATGAACGCCTCTCCCGAGGTGCTCGCAAGTGGCAGGTATCAGAACGCTGCTGCCCAACCTCATCTTTTGGTTTTTTTCTCCTTGCATTTAAGATCCTGGGCGAATGGCTAACTGACCCAACTACAGAAAGCAGGTCTAGAAGGCATGCGGAGAGATCCCTCTGACAAGAGGTAGCCATCGCTACCCCAAGCCAATTTGCGGCAATCCCTTGCCACTGTTCTTTAAGAACACCCCGATGACGGGGAGTCGCGGGCTCCCCCGCGCCATCTGTCCTAGCGCTCGCTGCTCCTCGCTGCTACCAAAGCTTTCCTAGTGTTGAACATCAATGGTAATGGGTTTTAATTTAAGCGTGTCGTTCCCTGGTCCTCTTTGGAGCAGATATATTTATCCTCTTCATCTGTATAGCTGGGTTTTTTCTGCATCTGCTTCTCCCCGGTACTGCCCCCTGACCGCTCGCCCGTCCATCCCCATCCCTTCCGCATCATTCCGAAACCGGCTGCATGACATCAGCCAAGGAAGATGCACGAACGACTCCTATGTGTCTCACAGGCCTTTTGCTCAGCGCTGACAACTCACTTAATTTCTGGGTCGTTATAATTGTTAGAGACTCCTCCTGCGCTGCTGGAACCGCGTGAGGTCTTGCACGGCTGGGAGGTGCCCGTCGATGGGATGCAGAGCTCTGCTCCTCGCGCGTCCCTCCCCGGCAAGTCCTTCAGATGCCGCTGGGGATTTATTTCCCCCACGCCGGAGGCGCGTTGCAGGCTGCGCGTGAGCCTCGCTGGGTACCTGTGCAACCTGCCCCGTGGACTCCTTTACCTGTTCCGCTCCAGCATCTTGCAGATGTGCTTTTCTCCTTATTTTGCTGGGGTAAAGAAGCACGAAGTGCAATCGCTTCCAGGCACGGTTTTCCCTGAATTCGCATCCGTGCTCACTGTAGGGACTGATGCTCCTTGGCCTTGTCTAAGTGGGGATCACACCTGCAGAGCTGACACCTTGCTAAAGCACAAATCCTGCCCTGAACTTGCTCTTCTTGAGCTGAATTAGAAACCAAAACACTTCCCTGGCTTGCTTGGGGACCTTTGAAACACCGAGAGGGACGGGCAAGTTGCAGTGCTGGCTGCACCGCAGCCCTCAGCTCCCGTTGGAGCATCCAGCTGCCGTACAATCCCGGGGGATTTTTTCTGAGGTTGCTGGACCAGCGGCAGGAGAGGGGTCAAACAGATTAGAGGGCGTCTGAGAACACCACGTTCCCTGCACATAGGGAAGATTTTGGGGTCCCATTAAAGTGATAAAGAAGGCTTTAGCCAGTCCCCCTTTTGCACAGAGCTGCGGGACACATCCCTGCCTTTGCTATTTATCGTTTGCAAGAACCGAGCAGGACCAAGCGCGTACTTCTCTTTTCCAAGTTCAAAATTATGTGGCTTTGGTTCTCCTGCTGGTTTTGGCCCGTGTTGGTTCCAGTTCGTTTGACACTTCTCTCTTCCCCTCGTCCCTCCATCCCCATCTTCCTCACCCTTCCCCTGCGCTAACGCTCTGCTCGAGCCTCTCGGAGCTGCCGCTGCTCTTCTGAGCCCCCAGAGAGAGAAATAAATTGTGCAGAAACAAATTCCCTGCATATGACATCCCCTTGGAAACCCGCCTGCCTGGTTTATAATTAATGCTGCTATTGTTCTCCTCTTTTTGTATATTTAGATGGCCTTTTTGTTTAAAGTTGATTACTTGCTGCTCCTTTGAGTAACTCTCAGGGGAGGGAAATGGATGATATTTCAACAGCGGATCAGCCACAATATGTACTAAATAAACAGACTTGCTAAAAACACCATAAAGGCCCCTTTGTCCTGTCGGATAGCAAAAGGGGGAAAAAAAAAAATCTCCCAGAAGGATGCTGGTGAGCGTAACTTATCTATGAGATCTCCTATTGCCATGATTGTACCGGAAAGCGTCCTAAATTAAACACTTCCACCCTTCACCGGTCACCTAAAATGTCACCCCAGCTTTAAAGGCTTAGCAGATGGTATCGTCTTAAGTATTCCCAGTAGCAGCCCAAGCCTGTGCTGGGCAAGGTCTCCGTGTTCGGCCGTGTTAACGCACCGTGCGAGGGCTTCTGTCAGGCATCAGAATAATAGGTTGCACATGGCTATCGATTAAATGACAGTTTCCCCTCCTAACAAAATTGATCTCGGCTTTGGATTTAGCGGTCCCCGGCCCCGGCTGCGAGTTTGTTCAGTTATCTAATTTTAATGATCAAGTTTCCATTTCTTCTGCGAAAGTAATTTATATTCCAGAGGCTTTGGAGGGGGAGAGGAAAGGGGGAATATGCGAACCCAGCGATGCGGGGAAAAAGCTGAGCGACCTTCAGTCATCCTGGATCTGTCCCTGGTAACAAGGTGGCTAGAAAACTAATTCACAGCCTGATTTTTTGGGGGGTCAGAGGGGTTCACCAGTGTTTTAACCCCCAGGTGATCTGGACCACACAGGGGGCATCCACGTGAACTTGAGTCACGAGGCTGGTTTGCAGCATAGGCGCCCTGCAAACTCCCCAGCGTCCACGAGAAGCTCCACCAGCGTGGGGGTGGTTCTACTTTAATTTCTCCTTGACCACCCCGTTTGAGTGGAAACGTGTCCTGGAGCTATTCCGTGGAGGCAAGGACCTGGGTTCAGCCCCGCCGCTGGCTCCCGACGCAAGCGATGTGCTCGGGTAGATGTGATGGTCTCGGGTAGTGGCACTGCCATCGGGGAGGCTCTCTGAAGCTTATCAACCTGAGGGACTCAGCCTGCTGAGGAGCGATCTCGATTTATTATTAACGACCGGGTAAAACGATACCATGAATGACTGCAAAAATCTTGCATCCAGTCGGGCACACGATCGTATGCTGCTGCTTTTCGGAACTGAAGTTCAACGCTGGGTTAATTGCTTTTGGTCTGTAGTTATCTCTGGAACATCCTATCAATGTTATGTGATCAATAAATAAACTCGGAAGAAAATTTAAGACATCTGTATAGACAAAAATATTGGGTATGAAATCATAGCAAAATCTGCTTGGCAAAAGAGGCCATTAAAGCAAGATTAGTTTTCATAAACAACATCGCGGTGTGTTTTGAAATGCGCAGAAGGAAAGCGGCCAAGGGAGTCGAGATACAAAGCTGCACGCGGTGGGTTGGCCCTGGCTGGAGCCCAGGTGCCCGCCAAAGCCGCGCTGTCACCGCCCTCCGCAGCTGGACCGGGGAGAGAAAATACAACGCAAGGCTCCTGGGTGGGGATAAGGGCAGGGAGAGATCACAGCAATCGCTGTCATGGGCAGAACAGACTCGACTTGGGGAAAATTTATTTAATGTATTACCAATCAAATCAGAGTAGGGTAATGAGAAATAGAAGCCAAATCTTAAAACACCTTCCCCCAACTCCTCCCTTCTTCCCAGGCTCAACTTCACGCCCAAATTCTCCATCTCCTCCCCGCCAGCAGCACACGGGGACAGGGAATGGGGGCTGTGGTCAGTCCATCACGCGTTGTCTCTGCTGCTCCTTCCTCCTCAGGCAGGACTCCTCACACTCCTCCCTGCCCCAGCGTGGGTCCCTCCCACCGCAGACAGTCCTCCATGAACTGCTCCAGCGTGGGTCCTTCCCCGGGGTGCAGCTCTTCACCAAGTGCCCCAGCGTGGGTCCCTCCCGCGGGCGCAGCCCCTCAGGAGCAGCCTGCTCCAGCGTGGGTCCCCCGCGGGGTCCCAATTCCTGCCACCAACCCTGCCCCAGCCTGGGCTCCTCTCCCCACGGGGCCACAGCTCCTGCCAGGAGCCTGCTCCAGCGCGGGCTTCCCCCGGGATCCCAGCCTCCTCCGGGCACATCCCCTGCTCTGGCTGGGCTCCTCCCCGGGTGCAGGGGGATCTCTGCTCCCCGGGGGTCTCCGTGGGTGCAGGGCACAGCTGCCTCGCCATGGGCTGCCCCAGGGGTGCAGGGGAATCTCTGCTCCGTGCCTGGAGCCCCTCCTGCCCTGCCCTCGGGGCTGCAGGGCCGTTCCTCTCACGCGTTCTCGCTCCTCTCTCCGGCTGCAGTGGCTCAGGGGGTTTTTCCCCTTAACTCTGTCATCCCAGGGGCGCTGCCGCCGTCGCTGAAGGGCTCGGCCTTGGCCAGCGCTGGGTCCATCTTGGAGCCGGTGGCATCGGCTCTATCGGACATGGGGGAGGCTTCCAGCAGCTTCTCACAGAAGCCACCCCCATAGCCCCCCACTCCCAAACCCTTGCCACGCAAACCCTGCAGTAAAGCATCCCAGGGCACATCAGGGTGCCTTAAGCCTGGCACAAGTTGAAATTCGTGGCAAAGCAGCCGTAAAAACCAGGAGCTGAGCTTGTGTCACCAGGAGCGACGGAGCCTCACGAGGTTCCAACCTCCGACAGCCCGCGGATGAAACGCAGGATTCATGTCCTGGGACGAGGGCGCCGCGCGAAGCAGCGTCACCGGCAGCGTGGAGTGCAGGACGCTGCTCTTGTTTTCCATCTCTGTGTTTCTTGCCAGGCTTCTTGGACTTGACGGGTTTTTCTTTGAGAGCAAAAGCCCCGTCTTAACCTCCTCTCCAACCGAGTTATCAACTCCGTTTACTCAACGGCATGTGGAATCGCCGCAAACAAGTTGTCGATGCAGAGAGGGAGCTTTGAGTGGTAATGCAGAACAGAAGGGGAAAGTGTCGCGGGCAGAAATTAGCAGCAGAGGCCCTGCAAAACCAGAAAGAATCGTGATGCTTTCCTTGGTGGTGAGAGGTTGAACGAGCTGAAAACCAGGAGGAAAAAAATATTAGGAGAGAAAAACCCGTTCAGTCCTGCTTTTTATTTTGTCCCATCAAGTGAGAACAAGGTAATGAAGTTAAAGACTCTTAAACTGAAAGGGATGGGAACTTGAATCCTGACAAAGATCGCTTTTTTTTTTTTAATAAATAGCAATTTGCTGCCACAGTAAATCAAAGGTGATGTGGCTGAATTTAAAACACAGACTGCCTAACTCTTCCAAAGGCGAGTTCAGAAAGGAGCATACGAGGAAAAAGGAGCCTTCGATGGTAATGCAAAAAGTGCTTTCCTCCCAGGTGTTGTGGTTTTCTGTTTCTTTTTAAAGAATCCAAAGTTTGCAGGATTCGTGTCAGAACTTTCAGAATCGTAATCGTCTCTCAGCATTACGTGTGTGCTTTATGCCTGGTAAAAATACCATTAATTTTCAGGGGTCTTTATGCAGGCAATAGCAATGCTGTGAGTATGAGGTTTCTTCCCCGTTGGGACGCTCTCCCTGGTGCCCTCCACGTAACTCCCATCGAAAGCAATACGCAATATTTCCGAGATGCTGGGAGAACAATTAATAAATTGCATTGAATAGAATTACAGGAGCCTTGCAACAGAGAAACAGATTACTTAGGGCCCTGCCATCCGCCCTCCCCGGTCCCTCTCGCGGCCGTAACCTCGGAGGAACACTCACTTTACAGTTCACGCCACGACGAGGTCAGATCCAGTGTTGAAATAGGATTAAGTACCGAAGGCGATCTCAAAATAATGTTAGTCTGAGTGAACCCTGGCAAAAAGGAAAGAAACTCAGAGCTCCGACTTCTCCCAGCCTGAAACCGTACCAGCGCAGCCTGCGTCGGTGTGTGCCACGGGACCGGGTCTCAAGCTTTGAGAGGCTTGAGAATAATAAGGTTAACTGAGACTTTTTAAAATTATTATTATTATTTTAGGAAGATCAAGGGTAGATTCAGGCCCTACACCTTGGGAAAGGTGTTGACTCGTCAGCCAGGAACATCTGTGTGCCTCACTTGTCCATCTTCACGTGGATGCTGATTTTTTATCTTACCTCCTTTATTAAGCTCTTAAGTTTTGGGTGGGTGCAAGGTGGATGTAGCTGCCTATAGATAAACCTTGCGGTGGCCGTGCACAGCTGCGGTGGTCATGGCTGTTGTCTCAGTCACGGCACGGGGTCTGTAGCTGAATATTTGCCCTCCTCCATCTCTTGTTTCTGTCCTCTTCCATCAGGAATTCACCTTTGCATTTGGTATCGCTTAGCGGTGGAGAGCCCAGTTGCACCAGTTTGCTCTTCTCCAGTGTTGGGAAGGTATTGAATCAGCTGAGAAAAAAAGATGGAACATAATTACAGTCCTAGAGGAGGTGATGGAGGGATGATGGTTGAAGTTGGGGTGCTTAGATTGTGTTAACAGATGGGACAGCCCCTCTGGGGAAATGGAAACCTTGTTATTAAGTACGCTGAGATGCTCTTTTCTGGAGAAACACCCTTCTGCTCAGAGAGGAGACCAGAAGAGCTGGATTTGCCCGTATCTAGACTCTTCTAAAGAAATGCAGGTGTGATAAATGATTCCTGGATCAGCCTTGCAATAAAAAAACACCATAAATCCCAGGTGAGCTGTCAGTGCAGAGGAGGATGCTCGAAGGAACGACTTGTCCCCAGCTTGGGTCACCAGCTGAGGTCATGGTAGGTACTTCCCAGACAGATGTGATGGGCTTGCGTTGCTGGTGATGGTCTTCCTTCATGATGACATTTTATGATAGATTTTCAAGATGCAGATGGAAATCCCAATTTCCCCCCCCCCCCCTCCCCAGCTTTAAAAAATGCAGACTCAGTACAATGGCTTAACCGACGCTTTTGAGGAATTTGGTAGCTACTAAAAACACAACCGCTTTTCTGGGACGTTCCTGCCATGTCTCTGAGTGTAGCAGAGGATTTCTGGAGGCCAAGGCGAGCGCTTGGAAGGTATTTCCACAGAAAATTGCAAAACTAAATCAACTCTGCATGCTGGTAGCTCTATTATGATGAAATGCATTGAACCAAAAAAGTTCAGCGTTCTTGGAGGCTTTTCTTGTGGTCAATGCCAGAGATTTCTGATTAATAAGGAAAACAGGATGGCTTCCTCCCTCTGAGGTGCTGGGATTAAAAATATTAAGCAATAGGGATGAGGAAAAGCCTGGAGCCAGAGGACATAGTGGTAGCAAAAGAAAGGAGAACAAGAATAAAGAGTGTGTATCCCCAAAAAATAGTAGGGAGGGAAGTGGTTTCAAAAAGGCAGTGGGAGCCTTCTCGGGGAAGAGATTGGCTCGATGCCCTCTTGAAGATGCGCAGTAGATTTGCCGAGCATCTTTTCCAGCCCTGGTAAATACCTGAAACAGGATAAACGCTGCTGTTCTAGAAGTCTGGTTTCGTCAGCTCGCCCTTGTTTGGATTCTCTAGTGTCTAACAGAGCTGAGCTTTTCTCTTGTATGGTCTTGTCTTTAACTGGCTGTCTGCTTTGAGTAAACAGGGAAGGTCATTGCCCCAAGGAGCTGTGGAGTCTCCGTCTCTGGAGATAGCTAAAACCCAACTGATGATGTCCCGAGCAAGCCGCGCCAGCTCCCATGCCTTGGGCAGGGACCGAGTGATCTTCAGGGATCCCTGCAGCCCCAGATACTCTGTGATTCTCCATGTTCTCCATGAGAATGGTTCAAAGCTGCGCCAGGGGAGGTTTAGACTGGACATTAGGAAGCATTTCTTTACGGGGAGGGTGGTCAAACACTGGAACAGGCTTCCTAGAGAGGTGGTCGATGCCCCAAGCCTGTCAGTGTTGAAGAGGCATTTGGGCAATGCCCTTAACAACATGCCTTAACTTTTGGTCAGCCCCGAATTGGTCGGGCAGTCGGACTAGATGATCATTGTAGGTCCCTTCCAACTGAAATAGTCTAGTCTAGTCTAGTCTAGTCTATTCTGTTCTGTTCTGTTCTGTTCTATTCTATTCTATGATGACAACTGTGCGGTCTCTAGTTGCCGGTTTGTATTTTAGGAAGATTAAGTATAGCTTAAGGATTGACCCTTATAAGTATTAAATTGAATGAAGAGTAACCATGTAAGCCTCATTTTCTTGAGGAACCCATCCATAAAGGAAGGAGCTGGAAAGGTAGGAGAGAAGAGCAGAGTGGCTTATTCAACAGATCCCCGTTTCATATGTGGTCAGCAGAGAGTGAATCACGGGGTCAGCACCGGGCAGGGTTGGGGGACGAGGGGAAGGGGCTGCGAAGAGCCCGGTGGATGCACAAGCAGCCAGAGAATCAAGCCCTGAGTCATGGAGGCGGTTTATTAACTTGGGCAAGAACAAAGTTCTACCCAAAGGCATGTTGATGTTGTGCAGACATTTACATAAGGATATCTATGTTTTCTGACTGTCCTGTGTCCCTGCCAACTGAATCCAATCACCCTCTGCTCGAGTATTTTTTTGCTTGATAAATGTAGTTCGATAATGAAATAGAAACACATGGGTTTTTTTTCCAAATACCACGTTAATTTAAAAAAGGCCTTTTTCATTAGACATTATATACACAAGGGCTACAGATTACAAATGCAGAAAATTAAATTGTAAACTCTACAGTGAGGCCTTGGGGGGGAGAGTAATGAGAGACGGGAGCCGTCCCCTTTCCCCAGCCTCCACGAGGACGCGCGCATGGAGGCAGGCTGGGGAAGACTACCTCCCTTCAAACCCCATAAACCACAAAGGATGGGTCAGATCCTTATCGGCTTTCAATTATACTCATAACTCCAGGCTTGCTCAGTTTCCCAGAGTTAAATGACTTTTGTGCATGGATTTGAGATGAATTAGGGATTTTGCTTTTTTTTTTCTCCCCTCCCCCCCCTTGCTGTTTCCAAGTAAGTTATTACTAAAAAAAAACCCCAAAAATCAGATTCATCCCATTTCTGATCCTAGATCTTAATTAATATTAATTACTGCAATAAATCTGTCTCCGTTGAATCCTTCCGTGGCTGAAGTCCATGACTGCGGCTGTGGCAAGAGGTCCAGGTACAGCAGCATCCTTCTCGGTTCTCTTAATAAACTCTTTGCTGCTTCCTTAAGCCCCCGGGGAGCTGCATGTGGTCCCTCTCCCATTACATGTGGTGTGCACACACTCTCTAATCCTCCCTTGCCCCCTTTTTTTTTTTAAAAAAATCTTGAGCTGAAAACACTCTGTGCCCTTCACTACTTGATTTCTCCTCGCAGTTACAGCTTCTTACGCTGTCTCTCCATCCTGAATCTTTTCTTTTTCTCTTTTGTGATGCCCCTTGGCAAGAATTACCCATAAGGTTTGCCTGGGAGATATACAATATATGTAATATAATATATAATACATAACATGTAATATGGGATGTAGTATATAGTGTATACAGTATATAGTATACAATATATAACATATAACATATGATATATAATGTAATTATGTGATATTATATATAATCATAATTATATATAATATAATATAATATAATATAATATAATATAATATAATATAATATAATATAATATAATCCTGTATCTAGTCTAATCCTTTCCAAAGGAAACCAAGACCCAGGCAATCTCGCTGCCGGCAAGTTTTGCCCATGCGTTTCCCCCTCCACTCCTCCCAAGACTTTTTGAACTCGTCGAAAGAGTTCACTGAAATTTCACAAAGGGTGGAGAGTTATTAAATTGCTACAAGTTTCATGGAAATAGGATAAGAGGGGAAGTCCAGCAAGTGTTATCCCTAGAGAGGGGCTGCGCCGAGAGCTCACGCTTCGTTACACCTGGAGAATCCAGCGGGACGGGGGTTTTATAGATGGGATAAGCTTCAAGCAGGGTTGGCCCATCCTTGTATCGGAGTCGATCAGTCACAAGACATAAATTTGTCTAAAGCCATGCTTGCTTAATTTGGTGCTCGCGGAAACACTTGTTTAGGACTTAGGATGTGGTCCTTTTTATGAGCCCCCGGCTGACTCTGTAAATGACTTGACCCTTAAGTCCCACGCGGGCTAATTAATTTTTTCTTTTAAAGGAGCTGCTTATTTTCAGCATCTTTGAAACCATTTCTGGGCTTTATTTCCTTATCTTTATTTCCTGGGGCATTTTAGGGCTTTAGCTCGCCCGCAATAGCATCGTCCCTATGTACGATAGCGACTGTGCCGCAGTATTTCCCGCAGCTTCTTTCTACTCTTAGCAACGCCATCGCAGCCCGTGCGGTGTCTTCACCACCGAAGGGTTTTGCAGTGGGAGCACGGACACCTCCTCAAAAGTCTGCAGAAAACTGATTTTAGTTGTTTTCCCTCTGTAGTTATTTTCTGTGTCCCTCCAGGGTGAGAAGGCTGTGCTGCCCTGCACGGAGCAGCCGTGACCATGAGCTTGCTTCAGGTGGGGAGGAGGAGAACTTCTGCTGGAGCCCTTCTGGTGGCTCAGGTTGGACACACACCGTGATATTTAACACTGCACACGTCCGCGCTGCGAGAGGAGGAGAATATGAAGAGCCCAAGGTTCTCTGGGCTGCTAAAAGCAGCGTTGTTCTCCCCCTTGCACATCGCATCGTCTTTTCACTTCTGCTTTAGGCATTAGATCAAGCCTGCGAGCAGGCAGATGATTAATAACCCATATGATTTCCATCTCCGCTGGCATTTCTTTCTAAACCTTCTCAATCTAGGAGGATTTTTTTTCCTTTTCATTTCTACTAAACTCGGTAGCCCTGTAGATCAGTCGCACAATCAGCTCTTTAAGTGTGCTTTCTTTCAAGCGGAGCTGGGATTTTCTTGAGGCTTCGCTGCCTCTTCTGGGGCTGGGTGAGGGTGTAGGTGGGCAGAGGTGTTACTCATCTGTCGGTGGAGTACAGCAATATGCAGAAGGTCACAGAGCCACAGACTAAATAAGTGATGAGATGTCATGAAAAATTTGTATTTGAGCACAAGGAAAGTTCAGCACATGCCATGAGCTTGCTTGGCTTTTATTTATTTTTAATTTTTTCTTTCTTTTTGAACTCACTGCCTAATTTATTCATGCTTCTGTCTCAGGAGGCTGGGGGTTTTCTGGGCCGTTCTCTTTTTAAAGAGAAAAAAGTATCAGACACAGCCGGTGGTTCAGAGAGGAAAATCTTGAAGCAAGAGGAAGAAATGTGGGAGAAAGCATTAAGGCAGGAATGAAAAATGAGGCTTGGAGAGAGGCTTGTTAGCGGCAAAGAAGGATGAGCAGCAGCATATAAACAGGAATTTCTTTGCAGAGTTTTGGCATTGCGTGAAGATTTCAGGGGTGCAAGAAGTGCCGTGTACCCAACTTCTCTTCTCCTGGGCTTGTACGTCCAGGTTGTCTGCTGAATCTACTCTAGGTGAGGGTGAATTGTGTTAGAGATGGATCCTGCTCTTCATGCATGATTTACAGCAAACCTCTGGGGAGACAGCAAGTGCCGGCTCCGGGCTGGTTCTCCAAAACTATGAAGTTCACCAAAGGGTGAGAG
This sequence comes from Pelecanus crispus, assembly GCF_030463565.1. NCBI lineage: Eukaryota > Metazoa > Chordata > Aves > Pelecaniformes > Pelecanidae > Pelecanus > Pelecanus crispus. Next base: position 86,191,436 of record NC_134646.1, read on the forward strand.
CAATCCTGCTGAGTGGAAATTGTAGTATCGCTGGCAATTGGAAATGAAACCCTGCATGCGATTGCCTCCGGGGATGCACGAGTAATTCTATCCCATATGGATCAAGACATGGGAAGAGGTTGGGTGTAGAGACAGCCAGGCAGACTCTTCCTCCTGACCGTAAATTTTCAGGTTAAGAGGCCTCTCTGCCTTTTCTGTTGCAACGTGCTTATATCCCCTTCGTTTGTCTAAATTTATCGATATTCATGTATTGCCTTTGATAGGGTCACTCTGGCATCCTCTGGCTTTGATGAACGCCCTGTTAGTGATTTATTTCCTTCCCATAATAACGCTGTCGGCATTCCTTCCCAAACCCCTTTTCTTCTTAACACTCAGTGCTTTAACTGCACAGTGCCTTCTGCCGTGGGTGCAACTGGTGTGGTTGCAGGTGGAATTTTTTCCTGGAAATAACCATCTCCTAAAGCAGTTGGGTGGAAGATGGCTGAGGACATCAGCTTCATCTGCTGGGAACAGCACACAAACCCAGTGAAATTATTTTCATATTGATGAGAGCTTCTCTTCATAAGTACCCGGTTGCAGAATTTCTTTCTTTCTGGTCCCAAAGCTTTGCAGTTCTTGGGAAGTATTAAAATATCCCGTCCACCGACAACGTGAGCCTTCACTTGCAAACCTCTGTTATCTGCCAGTGGGAAACCTTGTGCCAGTATTTATTTGCTGAGGAAATGAGCAGCTTCGCTGCCGTCACCCCCTGCTTGGTGGCTCGGACGTGTCCTTGGGACGATGCATGGCTCTTGCAAAGTTCCTCCTGTTGAAGAAGAAGTAGAGGTTTTCAGTGTCAATTTTTTGGGGAAAAGAGTCTTTTGAATCCCTGATATAAGTGATTACGAGAGACATGACTGTGATGCATGACTATCACACCCATGCCACTTTGCTAATGGTTTTTCTGGGCAAGCTTGAATGGAGGACAATGACAGCGATGGTAGATGGGAATCTTTTGTTTCAAAGATTAAGTGAACCTGAGATAGTCTTGTCGGGTGTGCCCCGTAACCAGAAATAGTCCTCGCATGCTGACTCAGAGCACAAAGCCACTCAGGAAAGTTGAGTCTTTCTGCAAATGGCTTGATTTGTTCTCATCTAAACCTGTTGTCAGCCTCTGGAGGATCCAGTCCGAGGTCAGAGGCATCTACGGTTGGACTCGCTGATCTTGAAGGTCTTTTCCAACCTAAATGATTCTATGATTCTATGATCTCAAGAGCCATCTGCTGCCCTACCAGTGCTGTCTCCCAGACACTGGAAGGGCTGGGATTGCTCTTGTCTTGTGATACCATGTCAAGAGATTGGAAGGGACGGTATTATTGCCACCAAGAGTTCCTTTTCGTTGAGCTGTGACCCTCAGAATTGGTGTTGAGACCTCAAAATGGCGGGGCTTCTGAGTCCAGGTTTTGTCATCTTAATAATGTGGAGAGAGTGGCTTGGACTGGCAGATGGAAAGGTGTGCAAGACTCGTGATTCTTTGATGGTTTTGCCACGAATTTTGCCGTGCACCATCTGCAGCTTCCACTCTGGCTGTAACATTAGTCTTGCTTTTTTTTTCTTTAAATAATTTTTTTTTTTTTTTTTTAACTAACAATGACCTCAGCTGTTTGTTTAAGGAGTTCATAACCCCGCAAAAATTTTACAGCGACCAAAAGGAAGTTTGCAAGAAGCCCTTTGGTTGGGAGCCTCTGGCGCTGATCTGCTGGGCTTCTGCTTTATGTACCTATCAAACGATAATAAAATAAAAAAGAAAGAAGAGAGCAAACAGTTCGGTGTAAATAAAGACAAATCCATGTTGGTTTATCCTTCCTCAAACACCGCCGTTGGAGCACGGGAAAGGGCGAGCAGACGGCTTGGCCGCGCTGCCTGCTCCTGCCTGCCAGGCTGGGCCAGCAGCAGGGCAACGCGGCGGAAAGAAGTGAACGAGGCAGCAAAACGGTGAAGGAAATGCGCGTCCCTACGGGCGAGCCCTGACGGCCGAGACACCTTGGGAAAAAGAAATGCTTTCAATAGAAGGAAATCATGCGGCGTGGTATTGTACGGTGCCAGCGCCCGGCTGAGGCAGCCCCCTCATTTTGGGCTGAAATCGCCCAGAAAAAGGGATGCTCGGCTTCACAAGCGGGGCCGCTAAGGCTGGACGTGAAGCTGAGCCGTGTTTAGTTTAGGCGTGAGTGCACTGGCGTCGTGTGAGCTGGCCAAATTCTGGAGAGTCTTGCTGGTTTGGGAGGGTTTTCGCCACCTGTGGCCACGCTGAAATAGTCAGGAGTTGATGGGTCCGTCAGGCTTGGAAGCAAAAGTCCGGTGCCGAAATCTGGACAGTGGTTCCCTGAGCAGATGTGGGATCGATACAGGAGGTTTTATCTGCCCTGACAAATCTCCCTCCTCTGAAATTACTGCTACATTAAATTCCTCTGTAGTAGTATTATTATTACTACTACTACTACTATTATTATTACTACTACTACTACTACTACTATTATTATCTGCCTTTTTTTTCTTTTGTCTTCTTTTTTTCTTTCTTCTATCCTTTTTGCTTTTATTTTTCCCCTTTTTTCTTTCTCCTTTTTTCTTCTTTTTTCCTTGTTTTTCTCTTTACCTTTTCCCCCCCTTTTTCTTTCTTTTTTTCTTTTTCTTTCTCTTTTTTCCCCCCATATTTACTTCAGACTCGCCGGAGCACTTTTCTCCTGACGCATTTAAAATTCCCCAGAGTTTTGCAAAAGGAGCCGCCTTTGAGACGCTGTTGAGCGTTGGGACTGGCTGCCGCGGGATGCGGGGACAGGGAGCATGGGGTTTGGGCAACGCACCGTGCGACGCATCCTTAAACAGGACAGCGCCTTTTGGGGTCCCATCTCAGCCGTGGGGAACCACTCTCACCCCAAACCCTCCCTTTGCAGCCCTACCAGGACGCTTAAAAGAGCATATTTAACCCCAAAAGGGACTTTCTGCTATTTCCTCCAGCCCTTCGCGAAGCCTCGTTCCGCCGCCCCGGCCGCAGGTGTTGAATTCCCCGCTCCGCCGGGACCGCGCCGTCGTCCGCTCTCGCCTCTTTTCCCCGCGAATCGCTTTATAATAGGGCAATAACTCCGCGTGCACATCGTAAACCACCTCTTCCCGGGATTTCTACCCTAGATGTCAGTGCGAAGGGGATTCCGCAGCAGCGGTGCGTCTCCTTTCTCTCCTAACCCGGCTCTTGGCATCCGAAATCCGCTTTTGTTTATACCTTTCCAAGGCTGTGACAATAAGTGCGAGGCCGTCCAGAGGTTAGTGTGACACCGCGTAAGGAAAAGCCTTTGCTTTTGTTTCCAGGTTCCTCCGAAGGTTGTATTTTTTTTTTTTATCTACAACAAATAGCCATAAATCCTGCCGGTTCTCCCCGTGCCCAGGGCTGCCCGGCTCCAGCGCGAGCCCGGCGGATGCAATAGCAGGATGAAATCCTGCTTCGGCTGGGATCCCTCCCGATGCTCGGCTTCTTCATCGCATCGTATTTAGTTACAGGAAGGCGTGCCCTCTGAGGGTCTGGGGCTTTAATTAATTGGAAGCTGGGCTTTGGTCACCTTGGGTATTTTGAGGAGGTTTTGCAGAATGCCAAAAGCCAAGCGTTGCGTGCTTTCCGCGCAAGAACGCTGTATTTTTTTTCCCCCATTAGTTCCCTACAAAATTAAAGTTCTCAAAATGCTTTGCACCCACCAGAGATGGAACAGGTTCAAATAAGCTCCGTATTTTCTCAGAAGAAGAGAGTTGCTCTAGGGTGAGAGGTGGCTGGCCAGGCTCCCAGACAAACCTGACGTGAGTGTGAATTTTAAGCCCTCCTCTTCTAACCCTTCCGGGAAGCGCTTTTAGGGGTTCACCTGAAAGACTGGAGTCTAGAGCATGCGATCCCCCAAAAGGCGTCCGCTCGCCTGTTGCCGTCAGCTGGAGCCCAGCAATTTCATGGCCTTGGGGCTGAAAATCTGCTTTATCCTGTAGATGCCAAGAGGAGTGATGAGCCGTCCCAAGGGGAAGTTTGGTGGTGTCCACTCAACCACAAAAGAGACTTTTTTACAGTGTGGATGGAAAATAGAAGGTGAAATAATGAACTTTAATCTTTACATTTTCCATGGTAATTTATTAGTCTCTAGAAGCTGAGGAAATACAATTATTTTTTTTCCCCGAAGTCAGGCGTTACCAAATTCACTGATTTCTAACCTTCTGCAAAGTTATTTTATTTCTGTGTTTGCTTTTAGCCAAATGTTTCCTACCAGTCTTGTCTTCACAGCTGTTTTAAATATCCATTTGCTTGTGCGTCTGCCTCTCTGTAGAATACGCTAAATGGCTCTAAATGGCTCTCGCTGTTTTCCAAACACTATTTCAGACTCTGGAAATATATATACCGCGGCCTTATAAAAATAGTTCTAATCAACCACCCAAATTGCCGGGTTCTTTCGCGGGCCAAATGAGTTTTGCAGGTGACGCCGCTAGATAGGGGAATGACGGCGCCTTTGGGGGGGCCATCTCTGGAAGGTGGTGCGTTTGCAAAGCCGAGCAAACCTGCTCGGTGGGAGCTGGCAGCATCCGAGGCCACCTCCTGCATCCCCTCGTCCCTGCCCTTTGCATCCCCTGCCTTGGGCAGAGACCCCCGTGTCAGCGGGTTTCTTCTGCGCCGACGCTGGATCCGTCTCCTTTGGACGGGCTCCTGCAAGCTGCGCTGCAGAAGTCTTCTCCTGGGAGGCTGGTGCAGGTACCAGGGTGGAGAGGAGCCACGAGGACAGCAAAAGGGGGAAAAAAAAAATGCTCATTTTGCTCAAAATGTTTCCTTAGTGCTACAGCATGAGCAGTTCGCGCATCGCCCAAGCTCCCGCTTTGCTCTCTGCTGGGGCGAGGATGTTTGTCTGGGTGAGGACCAAACCCATGACAAGTAAATGATGGGGAGCACGAAACCGCATCTTGGTGCCCCCGTCACCCACCCTTCCCAAATCCCCATCTCCTGTTGCGTTCCTCGAACCATCCAAGATGCGTTCCCCTCTGCAAAGGTTTTATTTTTATTTTGTATGCGTTCGCCATGTGCCACCCCATCGAGGGCGATGCTGTCTGGTGGCTTTCTCGTTCAGCCTGAGCACCTCAAAGAACTTCATCCCACCTCCAGACGATGCTGCTCACCTCCTCAGCCCCTGCCCCTAACGAACATTAAAGAGGTCTCTAATTAGGAAAGCGGCGTGTTTCCAGCCTTGCAAGCAGAAAAAGGCCATTTATCCAGCAAAGCGGTGGCAGAGCCAGCGCTGGAGCCGCGTGGTCCCCGCTCCGAGCCCAGACCACCCGCAGATACCGCAGCCGTCCTCCCGCATCCCGCAGGTGTTTAAATCCTTGAAGCAAGCAAGCCCCATCTTTTTGTTTCCTATATAAAAAAAAAAAAAAAAACCCACCAAAGAAGTAGTTCCAGGTCTGAGCCTGCCTCCTGCAAAGCCAGGCAAGGGCACTGCAGTGTGTTTTCTGTTTACAGTAGGGCTTAAAGAAATAAGCATCAGTTACATAGGGGGAAAAATGAGAACACAGTCAAATTGGACCCCAGGGCAAGGCACGCCGAGAACAATAGATCTGCTAAACAAAACCGCCGAGGATAAGGAGGAAGTTATCATGAAAAGCGGGGGATATATTAGTTTAGTTTTCAGTTGTTTTAAAAAAAAAAAAAAAAAAAAGGAGTATTTCGAGCACTTGAACTTGAGCGTATCCATTTCGCCGCCCAGACGCTCTCCTCTCGAGCGGCCGAGTGACCTCTGCGGCGGGAATCGCCGCCGCCAGTGCGGATGCTGAGCTCTCCCTTCCCTTCCACGTCAGCTGGGAGGTGAAGAGGCGGCTGCCTCTGCCTCCCATCACGCCTGTGCCTTGAAAATAAATGGGGGGACGGCGGCGGGCTGCAATGCTTCGCGCAAAGAGGGCAGCCAGAGTTTAGGAGGCCGTGGCCTGAGAAAGGTTTCCTGCTGGGTGAAGGGACCGCCGGACCCGTTACCGCTCCTTGTTGCTCTTTTCTTTCCGCTCTTTCGCGGGTCTGTTGAGCAGACGGCCGTGCAAGCGCTCCACGGGTCGCCCCCGCTCGCGGTGGGCACCCGGAGCCGCTCGCTCCTGCGGGAGCGGCCGCAGAGCCCGTACACAACTCATTGCACGCACAGGAGCAGAGGACGGCGCAGGAGCTGCTCGCTCTCCCTCCCCTGTTCCCTCAAAGAGCTGCTTCTCCGTCTCCTGCCCGTGCCGGTGCACGCCGGGCTGGGTCCCGGCGGCTCCCGGCATTTCCATCGCTCCCCCTGTCCGAGGCCGACGGGAGGAAGCGTGCCGATAATGCTCATTAAATTTATAGCCGCGTTGCGCTGTAATGTTTAATCAAGGTTACGTGACTGTGTGCTGCCACGCAGGGTACAAGTTCAATGCAAGGTGAATCTTGTCTGAGATAATCTGAAAGTTCATTCGGAGGTGAAGGCAGCAGCAGCTTCTCATAGACGGGCTGGGGTTAGTGAGAGGTCACCTCTTTTTATTTTTTCTCTTTTTTTTTATCCCCTTTTTTAATGTGTAAACAAAAGAAAAACGCAACTTTGCGGAGGACTTGGCATCAGCTGAGCAACAGGAAAAAGAATCGCGGCGTGCCAGCCCCGCGGTGCGCTTTGGTACCCGGCAAGCGCCGGGCTGCGGGGCGCGGGGAAGGTGATGCCGGCGCCTTCAGGGGCGGCGGGAGCGGTTTAATTCAAATATCATGGCTCTCTCCTAGCGTGGAAAGGAAGGACCCTCATTGCTGCCCTCCGAAAGACGTTGCTGGCTGTCCTGTCCCTTCTCCCCGCTGCCGGTGGGACCCCCGTGATGGGGGAATCCCTCGCCGGGGTATCTGGGCACCACGTCCTGGCTGCCGGGGGCACGGGGCTGTGTTTATCTGAAAACCTGGCTCCGCTGCCTTCTGGGCAAACCCCTCTGCAGGCACCTACATTTGCTGCTGAACTGTCAGCGGGTGGGGAGTATTAACCCCTCCCGGCCCAAAACCTTTCCGGCTGTGAATACATGCCCGGTCGATTAATCGGGAACATTTTTGCCCTAAAAAGGTGGCATTCAAAGTGATTTTTTTTTTTTTCCCCTCTGATACCATAAGGTCGATGACGGAGGTGCTTTGTGTATAGGCTTATTTGGAGGACTGCGGCTTTGCTCCCCTCTCAACCCACTTCTCCTGTGTTTAGGGGGTTTGGGGCTGCTTTTTTCTGCTCTTGTTAACTCTTCTCCTTCCTTACTAAAGCATCCTGACCTGCAGCTGAGATATTAGGATTTTCCATGTTATTTCTTAACGCTTTCGTCGGAGCCGCTGATTTTGAAGTGTGGGTCAGGCAGGGCGAGTCAGATAACTGCAGATGAAATGCACCCGGACTTTAGCAGCAGAGAGGGTATTTCTGTATACAAGGGGTGCCTGCACGCACGATGCCATCATCTCCCGACCACGGAGCGGGGGGTCTTTTATCGTTAGCAAATCCAGCTTCTCCTCCCCGTAACAGCCTCAAAAATGCTTCTACGAATAATTATCTACAAGCTGAGCGCTTTCCAAGCATTGCATCCCAAATTCGGCCCCCGTAACCTCGGATGCTGACCCCAAGCAATTAGCCAGGCTCCATCCTTGGCCGGCCAGAGCGATGGATGCACCTCCTGGCTGTGCCCACCGAAGATCTGAGCTGGAGAGGCTACCGGGGGGATGCTTCTAAAGGAGACATCTTTGCTTCAGGAATGAATTCCCCTTTGTGACGCTTAAATGGAAACGCAAAGTGTTATTCAATAGCGGTCCCTGGAGAACGGTCTTCCGAGGCTCTTTCATTTCTTTTGGCCGCTGCCCAGTATTGTCTCTTTGTCTTACGCAGATTGCAGGAGCTGGAGGGCAGAAATACGGTCATCTTCTCTGGGCAGAAAGCACCATGCAAACTTGTGAACCTGCCTGGAGAATTTGATGACTCTAAATAATTATTTTTATGAGTGCAAACTGACTGCTAAATCCAGCAGGGAAGAGTTTCCTTTTGTTCTTTTTGCCATTCATAAAATCCCCCATTTGGGTGGTTATCGCTAGAACCGACTGATTTTATTCTGGAACATTGAAATCCCAGTGTTTTTGTACCAAATAATTTTCATGCCTTGTTTTGGTTTTGGGTGGGTTTTTTTTTTCTCCCAAGCAGCATTGCACAGTGCTTTGCAATGGTCAGAGAAACTTGGGATTTCCCTAGAATTCAGTTTAGCCTTCCCTGCGGGCAAGCCTCCAGTGCATGACTAAAGCCACGATCCTGCACCATCAAAGTCAGTAGGAGTGTGAACGGAGCTGGTAGGGGCTTTCCAGCCATCTTCAAGACTGTCACCGTAACACGATGTGCTAATCCTCAGCGTCCCCACCCTTCGCTCTTGGGCTGCTTTGCATCACTTCTCTTGAAGCCCAACAACCTTTCGTGGCTCCTTCATGTGGTTTTGTGTCGCCGGCTGGGAGCAGAAGGTAGATTCCTCAAAGCCATATTTAACCCAGAAGGGAGTTTTTTTTGCCATGAGTGCGGAAGTGAGCTACAATCAAAAACACAACACTTTTCGGGTAAAATTGTGTTTGTTAAGATTTTAACGAGACCCGTGGAATAAATATCTTCTGAAACAGTAGAAAAGTCAAACCATGTAATTACAGCGTTGCTTCAAAGCAGGTGGAAAGCCAGAGGTTTTCCTTGTAATAAATGATGAATATTTGCAGATGGAAAACCAGAAGACCTGTCTGCGCACACAGGGCAAGCAAAAAGCTTTCTGGAGACCTTTCCCTGGAAGTCTGATGTAAGAAATACAAGAACCTATAAACAGGCAATAATACGAATCTGAAAATAATCCAGACTGGACAGATTAGGGCTCTGTTGGTCTCAAACTTTTCTGTTAGAGAATACCGTTTGAGCATACTGTCCCATCTGCCATAAATCTTTCCAGATTCTTCTCATGTTTTTCCCAAGAACTGTTTCACCTTTGCAGGTATAAGTAAACAGAAAAAAAAAAGAAAGGAAAGATAAAATTGCTACCTTAACTTGCAAAATCAATCCAGTTAAAATGTGAGATGGGGAACTTGGAATCGGTTCTCCCCCCTCCAGCATGAGCGTTTAGGAGGAAGGACAGCCCCGGGTGGGACATCTGCCCAGGAGACCTGGAAGGGTCACTTGAGCGGAGAGTTATTGTGCCTTACAGAGAGGTCCAAGCAGGCTGGACAGTGCGCTCTGATCTACAGTAACTCCTAGAAGTCCATCTCTCTCTTGCAGGCACATCTGGTAAGCACCTAAAATAAAATTGACCTTCCCTGAGCTCCATGTGCATTGATCCCTTGGCTCGTGCATCGCGTTGGCTTGTGCAACGTCAGGTTGCTGCGGGTGCTGTCTACACCCTCACACAAAGTACACTCAATACATAGAGCAAATCTTAGTTTCCAGTGAAACTGGTGAGAAAGCTGCTGCTGCTTTTAGGCCATGATTTTACCCTCCATGTCTTTCACAAGTAAACGAACAAACATCCTGTTCCAATTCCTGGTACCTTTTCTTCTTAGTAACGCTATTGTCCAAACCTACGTCTCCCCATGGGTTAGAGTATTTCTTTCTCTTTTAGTATTACTTTCCCACGAGGCATAATTGAAAACTCACCAAAATAAATTTTTTTGAATGTATTTGTCTGTGGCTGCTGATGTTGGAAACTCTTCGGGCTTTTGTACTCCATAAAAATTACCCACTGGCTGGTGGTAGGGACTGCTCAACTGGTGGTGGGGATGGGTTGTGGGCAAGCTGAGGCATGGGCAAACTGGGAACTGGCACTGTTTTGGATTCAGTGGTTTCTTGTGCTTTTATGGAGGTACCCAGGCAGACCAGGTCTTACTTGGGTGTTTTCTGTTCCCGCTGGAAACACCTTGTCCCTTCGTACAGGTGAGTTTAGGTGGGACGATGGTAGGAGCCAAGTGCTGCCTTCCTCTGAGCCTCTTCTTGTCACCTTTATCAAAGGAGCTGTGGTGTTAAATCAGCGAAATGAGCTTTTTACAGAAAAAATCTCAGAAGGTTTGTAAGCTAATGGTGTGATCTCTTGCAAACTGAAGCACGGATGGTTTGTAGAAGGTGTCGGGTCAAAGGCTGTTCATTCTGTGTGCTGCCCACAGCAAAGACTGGGGAAGAGGAGCATCAGACTTAGAGGTTATAAGGATAAGAAGGGATAATAGTGCTTTTTAGAGCTGGGTTCAGCTTGGTTCTGAAAATATTCCCTCCTTCTGCCCCCAGAAAGCAAGAGCAGTTGCTCATGAACATGACCCTCAGCAGGTTTCAGGGCAGGAGTTCTGCCTCCAGCTGGGAAACCCCCAAACCTGACCTAATTAACATTTCTGTGCACCCTCGTATCCAGGGGACAGAAAGCTCATTACAAAAGCTTGACCATAAATATGTGGCATAGCTGTCCCGTCCATGTTGATCTGAACCTCCCCCAAAACCCCACCTCAAGGAAGATCTCAGGGAGATCAAGGAAGACGGTCCAGGGTGCTGGGCCATCTTGTCAGGGTGCTGGGCCATCTTGTCTAGACCGTGCTTTTGCCAAGAAGCATTGGACCAGTGATCCTTGAGGTCCCTTCCAACCTGGTATTCTACGATTCTATGATTCTGTGGTCTCACGCACCCGCTGTTGGCACAACCTAGACCCAGTCCAGGCTCCTCCAGACGCCTGGCTGTCTCCTGCTTTAAGATGCAGCAAGTTAACTCTAATTCCCTTAGCTCAGTTGGATGTGAGAAAGCCGGTATAATTGCGTTTAAATTTGTTGAAACAGGTTGTAAGATTTGCCAGCTAATGGTCTCGAGTCGTCTTTCCCTTTTCATCCTTCGGTGTGTATGCGCGAGTGCTGATGGTGTTTGTTTTGGGTTTTTTTTTTAGTAGCAGTTGGTGCTTTGCAGAAGGCATGTCAGGCAGTAACACCTCGCAGCCCGGCTCTGGCCAGCTCCAACGTGTGGTCGCTGAGCACCCCAGAAAGTCAGCGACTCCTAGTAGAGAAGGGTCTGTCTCCTGCTGTACGTGTGTTTGGAGGAAAAAGAATGAAAAGGGTAATTAAGAGCTGCAGGGATATGAGAATTCCCCACTTTGGGTTTTTATCAAAGAGAAGGTTTAGTTCTTTATTGGATGTTTCCTACCAGCCCTCGCAATGTCTCCTTGCTAGAGGATCTACTGATACTCTGATGGTGTTGGCAGAGGAAAGTCCTTTTCAAGCTATCTTGATGTTCTCTCATCACTGGGAGTAAATATTGTGGTGGATAAGAAGGGAAGGGATGTTTGTTTCTGGGATAGAATCACAGAACCAGAGAACAGCCCAGGTTAGAAGGGACCTTGAAAGGTCATCTGGTCCAGCCTTTCATGGGAAAGAAAGCCGAGATTCTCCATGTGACTCCTTGTGAAGAGAGAGCCTCCATCCTCCTTGTAGCCACCCTTTAAGTACTGGAATACTGTGATGAGGTTCGCCCTTAGCCTTCACTTCTCCAGGAAGAAGGCACCTAGACCATGAAATAAAGTGAGAGTTCGTCTTCAGGATGGGGTTGTTTCTCCTTTCACCATCCAGTTACTGCGTAGCCATGAGGCTCTTGCGCCACATTGCCTCTGGCGATGGCTCTTTTGCAGATACTGATAGTTCATGTGGGATTTCAGCCCAAAAAAGTCAGGATATTAAAAAGCAAAAGGGCTGGGGCATGGGGGAAGACATGGATGTGAGTGCAGAGGTGATGACAGCTCATGACCTTAACAGGACCGACATGCATGTCTGTTAGCAACCAAATCCCTTCACCAGGGACTGGAAAAAACAAAAAGTTTGCTTGCCGGGGAGCAGAGAGACATGGTTTCCATTTCTGCCCGGACTGCAGGCGGCCCTCATGTCTTGGAGCAGCTCCGGTTGTGAACAGTTGGCTCTTTGCTTTTAATTCGGATGAGTTTTGCTTCCTGCTCCAGTGAGTGTAACATCGTGTCCAGTGTTGTGGCAGTTCTGTTCCGGGAAGCTCTTCCCTCTGCTAACGGGTTGATCGCGCTCCTCTTCCAGTAGACTTGACCGTGAGCCCAGAGCATTTGGTGCATCTCAAGTGGCAGTTCCCTGCAGGTCAAAAGTGCTTAGGTGCAACTCCCTGTTCGTGGATGCTCAGAGTGGTGCTGCATCGGTTCAGAAGGAAAAGAAAAAACCAGAAGAGCCAGGTGTCACGTGAAGTCAGGGAATTCAGGAATTTTCATCTGTCTTGCAATAACAACTTGACCTTCATGTCTTAGGCTTGAGGAGGGGAGGCCCTTGGGGCCGAGAAGATCCCATACCTAGAGTTATCCCTGCGACATCATCCTGACTTCTTTCAGATAGGACAAGGGGTTTTTGCATGGATTTATTTTCATCTTAGAAGACATGGGTCTCCCTTTCCTGCCATCCCCTTTATCTCCAGCCACCAAGCATCACCTCCCAGGTTTGTGCAGAGCCCGCTGTGACACTGATGCAAGCGTGCAAATGCTCGTGCTTTCTTTGATCTTGTTCCAGGGGCGCTGGCAGAGCTCGCAGACTGTGTTTTGAGTCAGTTTAGATTCACATTACATTATTTCTGGCTTGGCTGAAAGAATTTTATCCAGATTCAGCGCTGTCGTCTCGTGTCAGACAGAACATACTGTCCCGCTTTGCTTTGCATCTGGAGGGAGAAGTTTGCAAAGTCATTGCGACGTCCCCGTTTCCTTTGCCACCGGCGTGCAAATAAGTTGCAGCCATCCTTTCCCAGTACTTGATGTGAGGGACGTAAAAACGTGCCTCTGCTTTGAAAAAAACAACATTTTTGGAGCGTTTGAGATGGTGATATTACAAAGGGAGGGAAAAGGAAGTGGTTTTCAAGGTGGAATTGAGGGAAATGGGGAGAAAGTGCTTCTTGACCCCTGCCAAGGGGAGCCTGGGGCAGGGCTGGGAGCTGGTTCCCAGTTTAATTCTTTCTTTTCAGTGTTGCCCTCTCTTGAATCACCATTTGAGTCAAAGTTCATATATGTGTATAAAAACAATTTTTTTTTTTTTTTTTTTTTTTAGTACCTTTCTTTTGGTGGCATAGTCAAACCATCCTCCATTTCTTCATTTTTAGAAATATATATGTGAACCTCTCCCCGCTCTTGCAGGAGAGATGCTTCTCGTGTCCTGGGAAGCTGCAGGTTCGCAGCCCTGCTCTGCGCACGCAGCACGTCTGCAGCTTTCTGAGTTTATTCCACTTTCATATCATCACGGTAAAAGCTTCTTGGGTTTTTTCTCCCCCCCACCACCACCTCTTCTTTTCCTTTCCCCCCCAGTGTATGTCCTGTCAAGTTTGATTTATAGCCTTGAAAAGGAGACTCTAGTTTGAAGAATTAATGGTATTTGCATATTTTGTTTGGAATCTCCCCCGGCAGGCCCGCTGCAGCCCAGCGCCGCTGCGCAGGCGGGTTTTTCCTTTTTTTTTATTTTTTTTTTTTTTTTTTTTCGCTCGTTCAGATTTAGCAGCAGAGGTGAAAAGTTTAAACAGTAAAACCAATAAAACCACATTTATGTGACAGATAAATCGTTTCGAGACAGCTTGCCCTGAGCCGTCAGGCTTCCTCCTGCAAGACCTCTCTGCTACAGAGCACGACCCGCGGCAGAGCCCGGTAAGCGCCGGCGATGCCCCGCGCCGCGTGGCAGCCGGGGGCCAAAGGTGCCACCCCGGCTATCCTCGGACCTGCCTCGCCGGCAAGATTGATGTGGGCAAACAGTTGTAAGATACACGGGCTGTCCGTCACTGTCGTGAGCCGGCCGGGGGGAGCCTGGCTGTCCCAGCGCTCGGGGAAGGTCCAGCCTGGTGTGGGAGTGGGTTTAGGATGGGGCTTATTTAGAATCATAGACTCATTCAGGTTGGAAAAGACCCTTAAGAACATCGAGTCCAACCGTAAAGCTAACACTGCCAAGTCCACCACTGAGCCATGTCCCTAAGCTCCACGCCTCCAGGGATGGGGACTCCCCCACCTCTCTGGGCAGCCTGGTCCAATGCTTGACCACTCTTCCAGTAATGAAATTTCTCCCAATATCCAACCTAAACCTCACCTGGCGCAGCTTGAGCCCATTTCCTCTCGTCCTATCACTTGTTCCTTGGGAGAACAGACCGACCCCCCTCCCTGCCCCCTCCTGTCAGGAGCTGCAGAGCGATCAGGTCTCCCCTCAGCCTCCTCTTCTCCAGGCTGAACACCCCCAGCTCCCTCAGCCGCTCCCCACCAGCCCTGTGCTCCAGACCCTGCCCCAGCTCCGCTGCCCTTCTCTGGACACGCTCCAGCACCCCAATGTCCTTCTTGTGCTGAGGGGCCCAAACTGGGCACAGGATTCCAGGTGCAGCCTCACCAGTGCCCAGTACAGGGGGACAATCACCTCCCTGCTCCTGCTGGCCACACTATTCCTGACACAAGCCAGGATGCTGTTGGCCTTCTTGGCCACCTGGGCACACTGCTGGCTCATGTTCAGCCGGCTGTCAACCAGCACCCCCAGGTCACTGGGGTTTCTCTCAGATGTGCCTGTTGCGCTCTTGTAGTGATGTGTGCAGCTGGAGCTACCTGAACGGTGTGATGGGTGAGAGTAAAATCATAGAATCACAGAACGGTTTGGGTTGGAAGGGACCTTTGAAGTTCACCTAGTCCAGCCCCCTGCCGTGGGCAGGGACACCTTCCACCAGACCAGGTGGCTCAGAGCCCCGTCCAACCTGACCTTGAACACTTCCAGGGATGGGGCATCCACAGCTTCTCTGGGCAACCTGGTCCAGTGTCTCACCACCCTCATAGTAAAACATTTCTTCCTTATGTCCAATCTAAACCTACCCTCTTTGGGTTTAAACATGTTGCCCCTTGTCCTGTCACTACAGGACAAGTAAAAAGTCTGTCCCCGTCTTTCTTATAAGCCCCCTGTAAGTATTGAAAGGCCGCAATAAGCTCTCCCCAGAGCCTTCTCTTCTCCAGCCTGGAGAACCCCAACTCTCTCAGCCTTTCTTCATAGCAGAGGTGTTCCAGCCCTCGGATCAGTTTTATGGCCACCTCTGGACCCGCTCCAACAGGTCCATGTTAAAACAGGTCCGTAAAATAACTTACCCCGACCATCCCTTCACGCTGATGCCAGCGCAATGGAAGGTGTGGTGGTGCACCTTCAACGCCAGCAAAGCCCAGCAGCCCGGCAGCCTCGTGCGGGAGAGCTGCGTTGCCTCAACCCGGCTGAGTTGAACTGAGCTGGAGCAGACCTGAAGTAAAGCTGTGGGATGGGACTGGCCGTCGCGTTATGGACCGTGTGCCATCCCAGCCGCTCATCACCCGGCCCTGGTGGGAATGGCAAGCGTTGGTTTGGGCTTCTGAGCTGGAGAGCAAGGGCTGAGCCGCCCTAGATGGCCGTTCATCCGACTTTTGCTTAAAAATCTCCCCACGCTGGGTTGGCCACGGTCTTTCAGAGACATGCGTGGGGGGTTTCTCCAAGCCCTTTCCTTACCCATCCTCTGAGCTCCTGCACGGTTCCCCGAGCCTCTGCTGTCTCCCCAAGCCTCCTGCTTATAATTCCTCCTGATGCTTTTTATTTAATCTTCTCCTAACCCACTTCTAATCATCGCCTTTTAATTTGGTTCTTCTTTTGTCCCTTTCTCCTGGGGCTTTATTTCCACTCCCCATGAACAGCTACCTGGGGCTACCTGGCCCCTTGACAGTCCGGCACTTTCTATGGCAATAACTCGTGCTGCTTTGTTCGTGGTTTGCCAGAGGCACGTTCAGCCCCCCACAAAGCCACCAGCAAGAGGACTTTGGTGTGCTGGGGGGGATCCGATTTACCCTGTACGACCATGCCGCTTCCCCCAGCAGCCGGCAAACCCGATAGAAGAGTTTTGGCCCGGTCGTGCTGCATGACAAGAGCCTGTGAAATCATATTTAAAGTTGTCTCTTGAAGGTGCCCTTTGGAAAAAACTCCTGCCGATGATGTTCAACTCGGGTTTGTAGTTAACACAATGGACCCGCCGTACAAAGCCGCGCGGGACTGCGGGCTGGAAAAGCCCTCTTAGGTCCCGGCTAATCCTTCCCCCCGCCAGCCCGGGAGATTGTTCCCAACAGCTTGTTTTCTTTGCCCTGACCTACATAGTCAAAAAGAATCTTGTTGCACATTTTTGTTTTGTACCTTGAGGTCTCGGAGGAGCCAAATCCCCTTCTTGGCGGGGCGGGATGTGTTGTTAAACAGTGCTGGAGTCTCCAGGAAAACCATGGAGACGCAGGGACAATGAGCGCTCTATGGTCCTCGCTTGGCCGCGGGATGGTCCTTCTTCTCCAGGCTTCAGCAGTGGGCGCTGGGACGTGCAGACAGGGGCGATGAAGACGTCCACGCGCTTGGCAGCCCGTCCTGCAATAGAGCTGTCACAGCAGCTCTCTAGGGCAGAAGGTTGGGGGAGAAAATGCAGCCGCTCTGAATTAACCTGGTTTAGGTGATGGAGATGAAGGCTTCGTCTCATACGTCCTCAGCTGTGCTCTCGTGGGTGGGTGGAGAGGCAGGTTCTCTTAAGGGTGAGGAGGTCCTCCTGTGGGAAAGACGCGGGGGCTCCTGTTCGGGTTTTAAGGAAAATAAGGATGTGAAAGGTGGGGTGGAAGAGGGCATTTAGGAAACCTGGGCTGAAGTATGCTCCTTCCTCGCCCGAATCAGCTGGGAGCGGTGGGGGCACTGAGAGGGTCCTTTGCAGAGGTGAAGGGCTCCAGGTGCAAATTTTGGGGGTCTGGAGCAGGGGCTGTCACAGGTGGCTGAATTATTCTGCTTTTTCCTTCTGCCGCTGCTGGGGGCTGGTGGTTTCTCTTACAAACGTCTGGAAACCACCTGGGACTCCCAATCTCCTCTGGTAGCTGCGTTCACCCAAGATAAACCCTGGATGGGTTTATCTTAAGCTCCTGGATGGGTCCTGCACCTCCCCGGCGAGCTCTCGTCATTAGAGACGCTTACAGAGCGCTTGGGAGATGCTGAGATGGAGCAAGCGTGACGAGAAGGCCCTGGGGCATGGTTCAAACGATGCCAGGGGTTATTTGGGGACAGAAGAAATTTGCGGTGACGTTGACGGCAGCAGTGCCCTCCTGCCGCAGCTGAGAGCGTCAGGGCGCGGGGGTTCCTTGCCACCCACCTCCTTGGGGTGTCTCAGTCCTCCTATCCCCCGTTCACCCCAAAAATAGAGGTAACGTAGCAGGAGCACACTGCGGCTAAATTAATATAGCTGTACAAAAATTGACATTAAATATTAATAAGTTAATAATTAAATATGAATAAGTTAACAATTAACTATTAGAAGAATAATATTCAATAACTTTAATAAAGACTGCAAACCATTTTTTGTGGTTTGCCACCTGCCCAGGATCTTTGCCAGCTTTCAGATAAACCACCTGCTCTCTCGCCAGCTTTTTACAATCTTGTATCTGTTTGTTTTTTCTTCCCGGCGGCTGCTTCAGCTCTTAGATCTGTTCATCCAGTGGGACTGGTCGACGTATTTGGCTGACTACGGGCAACCCACGTGCAAGTATCTTCGCGTGAACCCGACGACAGCCCTCATCCTGCTGGAAAAGTGAGTGCGGGTCCAGACACCCGGGATGGTTTTCACCCCCAGCTCACTTTGGGCAAGCGTGTGTTTTAGCAGCTCATTCCGTCACATGCGGTGCCTGGACGGAGCAGCCTGGGGAGCAGGAGGCTCCTTGTGATCCCGTGAGCAAAGCTTTCACCCCCGGGTGGACAGTGGGAGCTCGAATAGAAAAAATCCTATTTTATCCTGCTAACCTGAATCCCAGGTTTTGTATCAAAATGCATTGACTTGCCTGCGGGCCTTTCATTTTGCTTCACTTTCAAGCAGAATTTTCCTTGTCTTACAACAAAATTCCACTGTGAAGGTGTATCGCAAACCCCAGAATAATTTAATATTTGCTAGCCTGCAGGCACATGTAACTGCCCCAAGCCTGCCAGTGTTGTAAGAGGCATTTGGACAATGCTCTTAATAACATGCTTTAACTTTTGGTCAGCCCTGACGTGGTCAGGCGGTTGGACTTCAGTTGGACTTCAGTAGGAGCCTTCCAACTGAAAATAGTCCCTTCCCTTCCCTTCCCTTCCCTTCCCTTCCCTTCCCTTCCCTTCCCTTCCCTTCCCTTCCCTTCCCTTCCCTTCCCTTCCCTTCCCTTCCCTTCCCTTCCCTTCCCTTCCCTTCCCTTCCCTTCCCTTCCCTTCCCTTCCCTTCCCTTCCCTTCTCTCCTGTCCTGTCCTGTCCTGTCCTGTCCTATCCTATCCTATCCTATCCTATCCTATCCTATCTCCCTTCTGTTGGATCCACAGAGAGGATCAACTTCTAAAAGCCCAGCTATGGGACACGGACAGTGTCTTTGGGTGGCTGTGGGCTCCAGGGCTTGCCCTTAGCAAGGACACGCTCTTTCATAAGGCTGAATCTGAGCCTCTTTGAAGCCTGTAGTTAGAATCATGGAATCGTTTAGGTTGGAAAAGACCTTTAAGATCATCCAGTCCAACCATTAACCTATACTACCAAGTCCACACTAAACCAATCAAGGGTAGACTAGACTAAACCATGTCCCGAAGTGCCACCTCTGCCTGTTCTTTGAACACTTCCAGGGATGGGGACTCCACCACGTAGTTCATACGCTTTGCACAGCTTCAGCCCAAGCCCTGCAGTTGTGCCGAGGAGCAGTGCCGGGACGCGCCGGGCGAGCGCCGCGTGGCCTCCGCGGGGCTTTGGGATCCCTCCTGAAGCACAGCGAGGAGGCTTGTGCCAGTCCGGCAAGGCAGCAGCAAGGAGGGGAAGCCCATGTGCTTGCTGCAGACCCAAAGAGTGGGATTTGCTTTGCTTGTAACCCCTCTAGCACGGGGGAGAGAAGTGCCGCCAGTCACCCATCATGCCCGTGGCAAGAGGTGGCCCAGATGACCCTTTCTCTGGTAGACCTCCAGGCTCTCGTTGAGGGGATCAGCCCTACTCCTGCCCCCTTGCTACCATCAGACCTCACATCTGGTCTTCCAGCTGATCTGACAGAGGAGTAACCTGTCAAAAATGATAATTAACAATTTTCCAAGCAGCTCATGCTATGGGCACTCCACTGCATGTCTTGCATGGAGGAGCAGGCAGGATAAGCGAGTTTGCAGTCAGATTGGGTGAGCTTTACCGTGAAATCAGACCCTTAGGAGGAGTCTGAGTTGTTTTTTGGAGTTGTTCTCTTTCTCCGTTGCTTGCAGAGCAGGAGGTGACTAGTTTAGAGTTGGGGCTACACTTTTAGAAGACCGACCTTGGTGTGCTTCTGAGCTTTGGAGTTGCATCTGTATTATCTGTGGTCCACGTAACCACACCGCCTCCTCTCCCGCAGAGGAGAATAGCTAATTTCACAGCAACTCGTGACATCCGAATGTTATCAATACAGTACACAGGGACTAAACTTAGGTAGTTGCTGTGCGTAAAGCGCTTTTATACATTATAGCATTGTTTTTAGATGCATATCTATATGTGCTGTGTAATATGTTGTGTTATTCGCAACGTATTTGCAACCTGACATCCACAATGGAAAAACGTGAGGTATATTCAGAGCTAGCAATAAAATGGTAAAAATCTGAGAGCTTGGATGTGAAGCAGCTGGAGGAGCCAGGGAATTGGGAGCAGGCAGTGAGCTGGGAGCTGTGGCAGTTGCTGGGAAGGCAGTGGGGCAGCAGGAGGGCAGCTCCACGCTCCTGGCCATTTTCCCCAGGTAGTACTTGAGCACACAGCGTCCGTGCTCGGTGGCGGTATTAAAAAGCCACAAAACCTCAGGTCGGCTTGCCAGCCTTCTCCCCGAAAAGGATCTCATTTGAAGGACAATCTTCACGTATCCGATTTGCTTTCCGGAGGCAGCCCCAGTGGAGTCACCGGCTTGGCACTTGCATCTCCTGCATCCTCATGGCGTGGCGTCACCTTGCATGGCATCGCCTGCATGGTGTTGCCGGCATGGCATCGCCTGCATGCTCCGGCGGGCTCTGCCCTGTCCCCGCTCAGGCTTCAAGCCCTTTGGGGACCCTCCGCGCGTCATCCAGCAGCTCCAGCTCCCCCGAGACATGGCGCTGACCTGGCCGTAGCTTCAGGCACATCCGCTCCCCTCCGCGCTCCGAGCCCACCTCCCCAGCCCTCTCCGTAGGCAGCTGAGCTTTGCCGATGAGGCGACGTGGAATTCTGATCCGCTGGTTCGTTTTGTAACTTGTTTTCATCATTATCTCTTTTCCTAATCACACATCTCTCATAGGATATCACGAGTGTAAGTATGCTGCTTGCTTGGGCTTTTACCCTCACCTTGCAGTGACTTTATTGTTTGATTTAAATGGAGCACTAAATGATCTAAATGCGAGCTGTCTTTGAAACGGTTCCCTCCGGTAACTTTATCATCTCAAATGCACTAATTAGAGCTAAAAGAGGAGCTTTTACTCCGTTGCTTTTTTTTTTCCTTATAGATTAATTTAAACAAAGCTTGGCTCTATTGAAGGTGGTGTTTGTTGACAGGGGTGGGGACAGCGCTGAGCTTTCTCTTTCCCTTCCTTTTAGTTCTTGTGCTAACGCACAGGGACCACGTTACAAAACCCGGCTCGGTTGTCCCAGGGCTCTGCAGGCACATGCTTAAAGAAATAAAAGCATCAATGCTCCAAAGAGCTGCTGAGCTGCTCGAAAGCGTTGTCTCCCTCTTTCAAAGCTGATATTCTTGGTGTCTGGATGCACCGCTTGATCAGGGACCGGGTGTTTCCTATAGCCAAATGCTGGAATAGAACCAGGCCGGCATTTCTGGACACCTTTGACACCGACCACGCTACGTCGGCTCAGTGTCCGTCTGCAGGGCCAGAGCCGGCGTGGTCTCCTCGAGCAGATCTGCAAGCTCAGCCTCTCCCACGGACGCAGCTGCTCCCGACGCTGCCCGGCCCCTGGCACAGCACGCCCAAATTCCGCGGGATTTTGTGTCCTGTAGGCAACGTCATTCATTAACGATACTTAATAGCTTCATGCTTCTATCTTCACACGATGTCTGAAGATACCAGCAGCTCCCGTCCCTCCCGGACACTCATCCCCACTTTAACAGATCCACCTACGGGGGCTTGCTGTGGGATCAGTGCTCCGGCTGTAATGCTTTTTCATCCCAATCCAGTAGCTTTATCCACGCAACTCCATTCTAACCATTCAAACACGTGCAAAGGTTTTCTTGCGCACAACATGCGCTACCTCAAAAAAACATTTCATGGCCCTGAAGAGGTCCCATGGGATCAGAGGTGGCTCCCAGGATGCCCAGGAGGAGAGGGCTCTCAGGGCAGGGGATGCTCTGCTGTAAATTCAGTTCCCCACGCGTTACCTGGGGGTAATGGCAGCAGGCAGCGATGGAGGGTGATGGGTACAGCTCTGGCTGGAGGTTTCTGAAGGTACGGGTTTACTTCCAGTTCCTCTGATGTCCCCCCGTAGCCTGTGAAATAGAAAGAGAGCTCTCAGCCCTCCTGGTAAAGTGGTTTGAAGGCCGCTGGAGCCGTACAGCACTGCCGGAGGAGCGGGTGTCCCGCAGGAGGATGGTTATTGCCAAAATTCGTGATACTGCAACACCTCGAACCTGTGCGACTCCAAAACCCTGCTTCCCGTCGGTGCGGTCGCTCCCTGGTTCTTGCGGCGGAGCAGCTGGCAACCTGCTTTGGTCAAAAAAAAATAGAGAAGTAAAAACCATAATACTTATTTTGCTGAATAAAAGTGCTCCAAGCTATCCAGTTACTGTTGGGAAAGCAGCTCGATTGTAATCCTGTGTCTTTGGGCACTTATAACTTTAGCAAATTAGCCGTTGGGATAAAGTTGTTATCCTTGTTTCCAGTTCCAAGCTGGATGTTTTTGGGAACATTTCAGATTCCCTTTGGCTCTTTTGAGGAAGATTGAAGCATGAAAAACCTTATATTTTTATTGTTTTTTAATCGGTTAAAGGAGTTTCGAGAGGTTTGATTTGTGCTCGGTTAACTCAAAAACCCTGGGTTGATAAAGTGCCAGCTTCCCAGGGACTATCCGCGCTGTGTCCCAGTCACTTTAACGCTTCATTTAGGTCCCCAAAGCCGAAAACGCAGGCTTACGTGACTCGCTGAAAGCCATCTGCCTCTGCCAGATCTAATTCACGGAGAAAATAGTTTACAAATTGTGGTATTATGAAAGCGCGGTGCCAGCTGAGAACCAGCGGGTTGGATGTTGAGGCTGATACCTTCAGGAGCTGTTGCAGGGTTGACCCTGGTAGGGTGGTTTCCCTTCCCAGCACATGCCCTGCCTGCATAAAGCTAACGCTTGGAGCGTGCAACGAGACCTACCCCTCCCCAAAAAAATGCGCATCCGTGAATGCAAGCGTGCATGAACCCCCAGCTTTGCATGGCGGAGAGAGATGGAGCGGCACCAGCTGCGCCTCCAGGTCCCATCCCACCACCTGCTCTTCTCGTCTCTGGCTTTTTGGAGACCTCATGGAGACCAGTGCGCTGCTTTGTGTATTAAGCGTAATTTTAAAAAAAATACAAATCTCCAGAAGATTTTTTTAAATTGAGGAAGCCAGTGCTGGATTCCTTCCTTTAATATAAATTATATAATATTGTATGACATTTTAAGTTCACAACTCCGACCCTTTCCGGCTGCCACAAAAGCTGCATCTCTTGGCCGCATGCAATGCACTGTTTCAAACGAGAAGCCTTAATGCTGTGGATTTGACGCTAATGTTTTAATTTCCTCCTGATGTTACAGCGTTGTCATTTACCACTTCAGAAGGTGACATGGGGACCTAGCGAAAGCTCTTTGGAAGGGGAGAACGAGAGGCTTTAGGGTTTCATGCATTTTGGCATTCGAGATAGACCCTACGGTGACATTGATTGGGATTTGCGGGGTTTAGAGCAAAAATGCAAGCTGTGTAAAGCCTGCGCGTGGCTTGGTATGCCCGTCTTTACACAAATACGTGATAAAAATTGGGGTGGAGCCTTTAGATGCAGTCACCTCCTCTCTCAGAGCCTGAATACGGGCACTTCACGTGCGATTCCTTCGCGGGGCTTGGGCGCGACGTTGAGCAGCGATACCTGTGCCATAACCTGTTTCTACTCTGCGCAGGATGAGAGACACAAGCAGAAAAAACAACGTTTTTGCCCAGTTTCGGAAAAACGAGAGGGACAAGCAGAAGCTGATAGACACCGTGGCCAAGCAGCTCCGCAGCCTGATCAACAGCCATCACTCGTGAGGGATTCGGGGACCTCCTGCCCGCGCTGGTCCCTGCACCGCAGCCTTCCACAAGCCTGGACTTGGGATTCTTGTTCAAAGAGAATATATGTATTTTTTTATTCACCTGTATAGTATTCATGAAACCTACCCTGATGACAAAACGTTCCTTCTTAAACAATCCCGGGGAAGGTAGGCGGCACTGCTCGCGAAGGTGGTGCCAGGAGTCTCCTGTTATAAACTCCTATTTTCAGGAGTTTATAAAGTAAACGGTAAATCCTGAAGCCTGAGAGAGAAGCTCACACCCCAGACTATTATTATTTTTCTTTTCTAAGCCTAATTGAAAGAATCGGTCTGACTTCCTTTTGTTAACTTATTCAGTTGCAGAACAAATGAAAACACAGTGTATAGGGAGGAGTCGTGGTTTCAGGTTCTTCTCACGGGCTCCGGTGTAGAGGGTCACCCGTTAGCTTGTCTTGCCAACGTGCATGTTGGATTTAGGTAGGAAAAGAGGCAAACTGATTTCCCAACTTTTCCTCTCTTTTTCCTGGAAGGGCTGATTTCCACCTTTGGCTGCAGATCGCTGGAGCTGCAACCCTTCCCCTCGCGTCCGTAATCAGCGCAGCCGCCCCCTGAGCTCCACCTCTAGGACCTGCCGGTGTCTTTTGGACCCGCACTGGATGTAGAAGGGCTTTGAGAGCTGCCTCGTTAATTAGATTTGGAAAGGGAGAGCCAGAAGGTAATCTGGCAGGGTGTCCTGCAGTGCCAGTCTGGCGCTGGGATGCTGCTGCTCGCATCCAGCACAGTCGGGTAGCGGGAGAGGCGGGATGCTCAGCAGGGATGGTGCAAAGGCAGACCGGGCTCTCCCGGTGTCCGGAGCATTCCCTTCAGGTTTTATTTCCTCTCCTTGCACCTCTTTTCCATGCTGATATCCCATTTTCCCTCTCCTCCCGACACGGGGCAATGGGGTAAAGCCGCTCTGCTTCCCGCCTGTGCTCTGGCTTGCGCCGTGCGAGGAGCAGCCCTGCAGACGTGCCGCTGGCCAGGACAACGCCAAGGAACCTCCCGGAGGTCCCCGAAGCGGAGACAGCGGAAGGTGCCCCATGGAGCAGCATCGTTCAGCAAGCCCCCGGCTCAGAAGTGCCTACAGACAAAATTCCCCTTGCTGTTCTGGAGGTGCCCAAACATCCTCTGCTCAAATCAAGACAGCCTTGGAGGAGGAGGAGGAGGAGGAGGAGGAGGAGGAGGGTAACTCTCCCAACAGGACTTTAATCCCAGGGTTCAGGTTACAGAGCGAGGGGACTTCTGCCCTTATCTTCTCGTTACCCTTTTGACTCTCATTACTGCAGGTGAAAGCTTATCCAGCCGGTTCCCCCACCTCCCAAAGGCTGATGTTAAAGGGAATTAAAATCTCGGTGGTGTATGTTACGGCCCTGGCAGTGCTGCTTCAGCAGGGGCACGAGCCGTGCCCGTGTCCTACCCTCGTTTGAAGGCATTGGGTGCTCAGCTCTCCAACTGCTTCTGGAAGCAGAGGGCTGTTTTGCTGACCTGCGGAGCGAGGTTCCTTCTCCCTCCCCTCCCTCGGCGCAGATCCCCAAGGTTACGGAAGGGCAGGACTTGTTTGAACACCACCGCATGGCGTTTGCAGAAGAGCAGCAGTGCTTTCTTTGGTGCATTCAGTCCCTTCGCTCTCCGACCACGTGCACTTTTTTTTGTGTCTTTCTTGCCTGGGGAGCTCTTCTGACACTCCAGCTCTGGATGCACGAAGGGGATGGTGCTTTATCGTCCCTCCTTGTTCCTCAGCAATACTTTCTGGGTTTTTTGTTTTCTTTTGGTAAGGGTACGTGTTAATTAACCCTAACAGCAAATAGGCACGTTGTCAGCAATGACCTTCTGGGGCCGTTGTCCTGTCCCAGCAGTCTCCAGCCACAAGGACCAGTGGATTGTTTGCATTAATAGGAGGGAAGAGCCAAATTTGGCTTTACAGTTCCTTGCTTTGGGGCGGGGGGAATCAGAGGTTGCTTTCTTCTTAACGCCTCTTTGAAATGCACGTAAGAAGGATGGAGGAGAAAAGCAGCTGAATGAAGGTTGGTGTTAGCGTGGCCAGAAAGGGATCGTCTTCCTAGATACATCTACATGTGACCCAGCAAAGGCTTTGAGAAGGACAAGTGAAAATGAACTCAGTCCCATCCCTGCTGTCAACCTCTGTCCTGTTCTCCGAAACCTGGATCTGAGCCTGAACCAGCCTGGGGGCTTCGCCACGGCCCCTGTGAGCCCCAGGAGGTCCCCAGCTCAGTCTCGGCATCCCAAATCCTGCACAACCCAGAAGGAAAAATTGCCCAGCTTGCCAGACTCTGATGGGAAGCTCTTCCTCACCAAATTACTGGGGAAAGGAAGCAGACTGGTCCTTACGGTCCCGGCAGCAATGGGAGAGCCCTTGGCCCTCTGGACACGACGTCCCGTGAGCTGCAGAACCACGGGACACTTTTATTCCTCCTCCCCATCCCTCAGCGGTGCCACCGTGGGAGAGACGTGGGGACAAGAATGCGAAGGGGGTGCAAGAGTGGCTGGGGTCGGCTGGTTCAAGCATCCAACCTGAGCTCCTGCCCAGAGGATGGCGATCGAAACAAAAACCCCAGCTGTCCGATGGTGACAGTAGCAGGGGAGGCTTCAATCCACGGGGCACTTCAGTTAAGGGCCATTAAATAGTAACAAGCACTTTAAAATCCTTCAGAATCAAGCTGCTACAGATGCTGGCAATGGCGTCCCTGAGCATCAGCGAGCATGACAGATAAGGCACTCCGGCATTTCCAGTTTTTATTAGTGGGAGGATAGACTGTCAAACACAATTTTTAATCGCTTTGGTCAGCCGCTGGCGTTGCTGCCGGGCGAGGCGGTGCTTTGCAGCCGGGATGATTTTCCTCTCCTCCGCGCTAGGCGCGGGATGAAGGGAGGAGGAGGGGGCACCGCCGGGCAGCGTCGCCTCCGGTCCCCGAGACACGGGGAAGGGGCTTTGTGCTGCTGTCGGTCCGAGCGGAAAAAAACCATCCAGCTCCTGCCACCACCTGGAAACTCCATTTTTTTCCCCCCAAGAGGTGACCCCTATATTGCATTGCGCAAGGGGTGCCTGCATAAAAATCCCAAAGCAGCTGGGTCTTGTGGCAAGACCTTGCTTCAGATGCTCCAGCCAGCTCCCAGCCTTCCCCATCCCACCTCTGGGCTCTCCCACCCGTCTCCACCGAGCTTTAGTTAAAAGAAGAGCGGCACAGCATTGCCATGCCTGCCTGGGATGGATTTCCTCACTCCTTTAAGCTCTGCTCGGAGAGGCCGGGATTGGGATCCTGCAAACCAGCTTCTGGCACTCAGGACTCGCTGCTGGGAAAATCAAACTCGGCCAATTCAGCGAGTTTCTGATTTCGGGAGGTCAAGCGCCTAACCGCAAGTCACAGAATGGGATGAAAAATGGCGTTTTGGTGCTCTGGTCCTAATTAACTTTTTGTTCCAAGAGATGCAGTTCCATCCCTTCAAAATAAAATTAATCTTTTAAACAGATTGCTTAAAAAGCCCTGGAAGACATTTAAAATCCCCTCTAAATCTCTTACTAATGATTAGTATCCTCCGATACGGATGGTATTGCTTAAGAGGGAAAGATAGTTGCTATAAATTTATAAGGGGAGGGGTGGGAAAGAGGGGCAGAACCCGCTGCAGTAATGGGAGATTTGCAACCCTCCAAAAAATAATGCTGCTATTAACACCTCCATGTACATATATTGTACCTTCCTTAGGTTTTTTTCTTTTTTTTTTAAGCAGTGGCTGTGGAAAAGACTGGGTTATCCCCCCTACCACCCCTACCCAACGAACATATTTCAGCACCAGTGGGAAGAAAAGAAAAAAAAAAAAATAACAAAAAAGACAAGTTTGGCTTCCTGAGAAGCATCCGCGCATCTTCTTTATAATCTTTAGGGGCGCTGCGAGGCAGCCCAGGGGTTAAGAATAATTTTATATAAGGGCTCTCATACACTCACTTGCAGCCCAAACCGTACCTATACGTTAGGGGAAGGGCCTCTAGCGTGTGTGCGTGTGTGTGAGAGAGAGGAGGAGATTTTTCTTGGTTTTTTTTTTTTAATTCCTAGGGCTGGAGTTCAAGTCAGATGCTCTCAGCAATTTTGCACTTTGTTCTACATCCAACCGCAACTCCAGGCTCTGATGCAGGGCGGGGTGGGGGAGAAGCTGGCTGATGCTTTGTTCGAGGGGCTGGTTTGGTTTTGTTTTCTTAAAAAAATTGGCCGCTTTTGTGCTGCTACGAAAATGGGTGTTCGGGCGGAAGGCGGGGGCGTTTGCACGCTGGCCCCAAACCGTTTGCAAGCTGCTGGGAGGCAGTGTGGAGAGCAGAGGGTGAGAGGGAGCCGGGGTCGCTCCGGTGGCATCAGCTGCCGTCGGCGCCTCCGGCGCTGAAGCTGTTTTTAGGGTAAAATCTTTTACCCGCCGAGGTAGCAGCGATGGGAAGTGGCAGGTGAGGGAGGTTTGCGGTAGGTGTCCCTCCAGCATCCCTTCAAACCAGTATCCAAACCCCAGGCAGAGACAGCTTTGCCCTTGGTTGTTTCCTACCTCTCCGCCACACCTCCGTTTGGCTTTTCCCTTTAATTTTGGGTTGGGTTGGGTGCTTTTTGGGAGCATCAAGCGGTTCGGAGCATCGAACCACCCTCCCAGCGTGCCGGCTGGATGCACGTCCCATCCCCGGATGCTGCGGGGGTCTCCGCTCCCCATTTCCTATGGCTCCGCGGTGCCCAGAGCCCCCCGTGTCGAAGGGAACGCAACTCGCAAAGAAATCTCATCGCAAATAACTTCAGGATGAGCCCGTCTCTGCTGTCAACTGGGAAGGCTGTGCTGCTGGGGGAAGTGACCCCAATGCACCGTGCTCTGGGCGGGGTTCACCCCAAAAACAGCGGAGGGAGGGCGGGGGGGGCTCAGGCTGTGACCTGGGGACCGGTTGCTTTGCTTCACCTCCAAAGGTGCTGCGGCGGCTCCGGTCTCAAGCCCCTCTCTTGCCCCCGGCACCGCGCTGGGAGCTCGGGGCCGGCCCGGGGGAGCTTTGGCCGGAGCCAGCACCCATCCCACCTGCAGCTCCCCCGCCTCGGGGGGCGGCGCCCCAAAACCTCCACGGGCAGCTCGGGGTCGTGCTTCTGGAATCCGCTCTGCGTCGAGTTGCTTTCTGCCTTGGCTCACGCCTCCGGTTTTATTTTGACATGAAAACACACCCACGCCCTCATCCCCATCCCTCCCTGTCCACTGGCTGCTTGTGTTGCCTTTTCTCTTTTTTTTTTTTGGGGGGGGGGAAAGGACATGATTTTGTAAACTAATGTGGTGAAAACAGCTTTTTTTGCACAAGTCGTTGCACAATAAGGGGAAAATTTAGTAAATTAGATTTAACTTTAAAGGGAACTTTTTTTTTTCCTTAAAACTCACTAGCAGAGCTACTGATTAAAAGAAAAAAAAAAGAGATGGACTGATTAAAAAATGGACTGCATGGTTTACAGGTTAAATTGCGTTAGAAACTAGCATGTTGATTTCGACTGTACATTTATCCTATTGTAACTTCTATTAAACAATACAGCATATAACTGTTTAAATAAGCGCCTTGTGCTCACTGCGGCTGTGTGCGTCGCTGCAAAGGCACTGCCTTTGCCTTCACCTCGCTGGAAGAAAAATCCTAAATCCCCTAAAAGACAAAATTCGGCATCCCTTTTGTGCAACCAGCAAAGATTTGCTGCCGAAACACCCGGATTTATGGATTGTCCCATGGGGAAACGACCCCTTAATGCGTACCGGCTCCCGCACCCCGTGTTGCGTTGCCGTGCTGTGAGCTAAAGCCAAGTTTTGCCTAATTTGGTGGCTCTTTTAATTGGTTTCTACGATAAACAAGCATGATGAAACCCAAGCCTGGAGTTGAAGAAGTAGCCGCCTTGCTCTCATTGATTACATCTAGGTTTGCAGATGGGGAAAGTAATCCCGAGAAGGAATTAAGGCTTTGGAAGGCAGAGCAGAGATAATAGGCAGTTCATCGAGGCAAGAAGCGGGGGTTGCGTTAGCTTTCTATGGGAAATCTTTTTGCCGGCTCACATTACGTATTTTCTTTCATGGTATTTATCATCCTTTGCAATTCGATGATTATATTAGCATGTTGTTTGTTTGGGGCTTTTTTTTTTTTTTTTTTTTCCTGGCCCTAACTGCGTTAGGATATTAGGTTCCCCAAATACCCCCCAGCCCTGGCACTGAACGTGCAGTAGACTTTGGTTTCTGTAAGATGTTTGACTTGGTACCACACGGCATGTTGATTGGGAAATTAAAATGATACAAAATCAACATGACGCACGCTAATTAAAAACTGGCTAACTGGGAAATCTCAGCGTGTAATTCCAAACAGAGGTGCAGCACTGGGGCATCTCCATGGGGCCGGGCGATAGCGAGCACGCCAGGCTGGGGGGGACGTGGGGGTCCGGCCCCCCTGGTAGGGGCGATGGGGAGGTTTGGGGGACGGGCTGAGGCGGACGGTGCGGTGCGATGTGTAGGAGTGAAGGATTTAGGGCATGTTCATGGGCTGGGGGACTCGCTCCTGGAAAGCAGCGGCTGTGTAAAAGGATCCTGGATGGATTGTATTCCATTAATTCCTCTAAAACCCTTTTTTAAGCTATTTATCCCTTTTGGTTTCCATCATGTCCCGGGGCAGGGAGTCACATGTGTTAATCCGGCGCAGCGGGGGGGAAGCGTGCTCCCCGGTGCTTGTTTCTAACTAAACCTCTGCCAGGGGCGTTTGCACGTGCACATGGGGCAGAAGAGGATATAAGGAGGATGGGAACCTTCCAAATTGAATCTGTTCACCTCAAAATATTCTTGGGTGCTGTCCGGCAATGGCAATCATGAACAAAAGGAAAAGTGCCATCTCCTCTGACAGCAGGTCCAGGTGGGACCCCAAAAACATATGAAGCCCCCCCCCCAAGCCCAGCCAAGCCACCCTGGGACCCAGAAGCTGGCTCAACACCACGGATCAACCTGGCGTCCGCTCCCATGGGGCAGCTCCGTGCAAAGCGCCTGGGTTAAGGGCTTTTAACGTCCTGGTTGTCCCCTTGGCCTGGTGCCTTTTGAGTGCTGAGCAGTGCTAAGAGCAGACTGGATGTGGGCTGGTCCAGGCTCAGGACTGCGCTACAGGGGATGCGCAGCCCCGGGCAGGAGAGCTGGAGATGCCCACGGGGCTGAGACATGGTCCAACACTGCTGGGCTCCGGTGGGAGATAGAATCATCGAATCATTTAGGTTGGAAAAGACCTTTAAGATCATCCAGTCCAACCATTAACCTAACATGCCAAAATCCACCACTAAACCAATTAAGGGCAGAGTAGCAATTTTGTGTTTCCTGGCTTGGTGGCTGGATTATTTATAAAGAAAGTAAAAACTAGGAATCACTAAGGTTGGAAAGGATCTCTAAGATCATCAGTCCAACCATCAACCCAACACCCCCATGCCCACTAAACCATGTCCCAAAGTGCCACGTCTGCCCATTTTTTGAACCCCTCCAGGGATGGGTACTCCCCCACCCCTCTGGGCAGCCTGTTCCACTGCTTGACCACGCTTTCCATGAAGAAATTTCTCCTAATATCCAATCTAAACCTCCCCTGATGCAACTTGAGGCCATTTCCTCTCATTCTATCGCCTGTTACCTGGGAGAAGAGACCAACACCCACGGTGTTGGTGGGCAGAGATCTCCTCAGACCATCCCAGCCCAGTGGATCAGTGAGCTGCAGCCGCGGGTGCATTTTGGGACACGGATGCGGGATGCTGCAGCGTGCAGAGGTGCTACACCAAAGACCGAGTGCTACAGTGTGGCAGGGCTCTGCCTGCACCTAAATCAGTGTGCAAAGCAGGGCCAAACCTCACCACAGCTGAGTGGCACCACGGAGCCTCTTGGCTGTCTCCACACCACCGAGCCTTCCACCCTGGTTGTCCTCAGGACTTCTTGTGACCCCCCCAGCCCATGCAGGGGGCTGCCAGAGCCGCAAGCCTGTTGTCCCAGCCCTGGGGTCGTGTTGCAAGCCCAATGTTGGAGGATGGTGCCGGGTGTAGCCCCATCCATCCGAGGAGCAGTCCCTGGAGCAAACCCTCCCCAGGAACATGCCCAGGCATATCTGGAGAAGAGCAAGTTGGGACAGTGCAGCCAAGGGGGCGAGACACAGCCCCATGCTTCTGCTCACACCCTGGCCTGATGCCATGTCACTGGGTAGATGCAGGGAGCATGCACGGAGCCCTTAGTTTGCCCTTTTGGTTGTCCATGCCTTGCTTTTCTCATCTTTAAAACGAGTTTCTCATTTTGACATCTTCTGCGAGGCGCTGAGTTGCTCCGCTGGGATTTAACATCTCTGTGTGGTGGCTCACTGCCTTGCATCTCCCGTGCAGATGGGGTGGAGGCCAAATGGCAAGTCTAGCTGGGTTATCACCACCAGTATTGCTTTGTGGGGTCTGCAGGACACCACAGGGAAGAAGATCCAGCACAGCCTTAACATGCTTGGACCTGGAGATGCTCCCGCCCTCTCCAGTGGGACAGGACCTCTGGAGGTCTCTAGGCCAGTCTCCTGCTCAAAGCAGGACTGTTGCTAATGCTAGATCAGGATGGCTGTGGCTTTATGTGCTCAAGTCTTGAAAAACCTCCAAGGATGGACATCCCCCACCTCTCTGCTGGCCTGTCCCAGGGCTGCACCACCCTCCCAGTGAAGACTTTCTTACTGCCCAACCTGAACACAACTCCCGGAGCGTGGTTTGCTGTGCTTGCAAGGGCAGTAACTGTGGGCTTATGTTCAACCTGGTTGTCACTGTCACCACTAGGTCTGGTCCATCAGAGCTGATAGCCGCTCAGCTCCCACTCTGACTGCTTTCTAGGGTGACGCCAGGCAGACCATTGTACCGGGGGTGCTGAGTGTGCAAACTGATGACTGTCCTGTACATGCGACATGACAAGATAGCAAACCTGCAGCTTGATGCAGGCATCTTCCAGTCCCAAGCCCTTATTCTGTCCCATGGTAGCTCCATGGCTGGGGCTGCTGAAGCTGGCTCCCTTAAGGAGGAAAATCCCATGGGCTGGAGACAGGCTCATCTGACAACTTCACTTTCCTGCAACCTCAGCCAATCTCATCAAGGAAGGAGGTTAAGAGGTAAATCAAGGTGAAGGCAAGAAAGGACAGAGACAGGAGGAAATAAATGCTCAGGAATATCTGTTGAAAAGTATTTGTCTCACCTGCCTCGAAGAAAATGAGGAGGAAAAAATCTCCCTGCTTGTGGTTGCTTGTGGGTTTGGGATTCAATTCTTTGGAAAACAGCTACAGCAAATGCAACAAGAAAGAAAACCATGTTGGGTGATCGCTGAACTCTTAGTCAGGGTGGTGGCTGCAGGCAGGAGACTGCAGGGGAGCCAAAACCTTCCCAACCAACCCCCAAATTGGTTGAGCACCAGATAATGATGGCCCAGACACCCCCTTCTCAACATTGGCTCCAAAGGTTGACGAAGTCAGATGTAGGTCCCTGCACACGCAGGGGAATACTGCCCAAAACACCTGGGCTCACATCAGACCTCAAAGCCTCTGTCTGGGAGTCTGCTTCTTGGAGGAGTTGGGCTGATCTCATTAGGTCCTGTGGTTAAAGTCATGTTTAAATCCCCCCTTTGAATGAGTGAAGATTTTGTTCCTGGACACCTATTTGGAAGCCTTTCCAGCATCTCACTTCTCAGATACTTAGAAGTCTCTGTCCCATGTCCCACCAGTGTTTATCTGAGACCAGTTTGCACTTGCTTGTTTTTGTGTCAGCTCTTGTTCTTCAACTTTATTAGCTCTTTCCCCTCCTTGGTGTTGTCTCTCTTGGTATGTGTAGAGAGAGAAATCACCCTGTTTTCTCAGCTGGGGTTTTCCCTGCCCAGCAAACCCAAAATGCTTTAGACTTTAGACAGGCTTTAGACTCCCCGTCCCTCTCCATTTTCTGGTTGCCATTTCCCCTACATGTTCCCATCTCCCATACATGTTCCCATCTGAGCCTCTTTTGCAACACGGTGGACCAAAATGGTGCATGCTGCAAGGAGGTGCCAGGACTGACACGTACACGGGAATTAATGCTTCACTGTCTCAACTGGAAATGTCTCACCAGACACTAAACACCCTTTCAGTGCTATGACAGAATTGCTTTGTTGTAGGCAGTGACCACTGCATCCAGGTCTGTCTTCTCGTTGGCCATTTTGAGGTGAAGGGCTCTTTCTTCGGCACATGACCCTGCACTTTGCTCTAACAGCTCTCGCCCTCCTGCCTTCACTCTGCTCATCGTGGTTGTTCAGTTCTTCCCAGCTGACATCACCATGATCCCTGTCGGTGGTGATGTTGCGGCGTGGAGGGCGTGCCAGATTTCTTCTGCCATAGGTCAAAACCAGTTCTGGCAGGATAGAGAAGATTGTGTGAGATGGATGAGAGAATATGGCCATCTTCAGTGCACTTCTTCCCACCCCTGAGAGCAAGGAACGAGTGGGCAGATGGACACTGGACCAGAAGGACCTCCAAAGTTTGCAGGACTGAAGAGTTTAAAGCACAAGTGGATGAAGAAAGCTGGTAGAGACAGCTGTCATCACATGCCCAGAGAGCACAGGTGAAGGAGGTTGTTAGAGCAGATAAACAAATAGGAGAAGGGAGAGGAACAGATAGCCCAGAGATAGCACGACCTGCGATAAGGATGGGTGAGGGAGATGAAGCAGCTAGGGAAGGGATTGCACCTCCCCTGGCAAGAAGACTGGATGAAATCCAAGAGGAATGAGCACAGAGCATTACGCACAGGGGAAGAAATGTGGGCAGGGAGACACAGGAGGTGGAGCAACCGGATTTGGGATGTGAAACTGGGTCATGCAGGGAGTCAGAATGCCAAGAGAGGGCAAGGATGGTCAAGCCAGGTGGCAATGAAGGCGAGGGTGGTGGGAGCCTCGTGCAGTGATGCTGCGTGATGGCGAAGAAGCAAGATGGGACCGCTCGGAGTAAACAGGACTTTTCTCCTTTCCTCCTTGATGCTTCCTTAGTGTTTTGTCCAAACGCACCGCAGTGCATCCGATCCCCAGGTGGGACCAGGCGGCATTCCTCCTGGTGACAGCCCCTTCATCTTCGCTCTGTGCCGTGATTATGAGGCCCACGTGGCTTCGCGGCCCTGCTAATTGCATTCTGTGGGGCAGTAATTGAATGAAGGCTCACGAGAGCCATGGATCAAAGGCAGGCGCCCATCAATATCTGCCTGCCCCAGAATCCGATTAGCAGGGAGAAGGCATAAATCACGGCTGCCCCTCCCTGACCCAGCAATACTTAATGCAGGTACGGCGCCCAGGCCGGTGTCAGGGAAATCTGATTTGCTCACGAAAGGTTAAGCAACACTGTGGATGAAAAATTATTGCAATGCCGTGTCTTCTCGGCAGTCATTCATCTCTGCGCCGCTTGCCGTGGGATGGAGGGGCTGCCCGAGCAGGCTTTGGGAGATGATTACTCAACGTCGCTGAGACGTGTGAAGTGTTAAAGACCCCCCGGCGGGGCACGGGGCAGTCGTTTGTATTCATTAGCCGGCCCGCTGCAGATGTCGGCTCACTCTTTGAGGGGGTGCAGAGGCGCACGCTTGCTGCCCAGCTCCTCACTTATGGTCCTCAGTGAAGTGGCGGGACCTGATTTCTTCTCCCTTGGTGGCCCCAGGCACTTGTTGCTCCACCGTGCAGGGGACTGCCATCTGAGGAAGGTGGTCCTGTGTCTCCTCCATCCACAGTCCTGGTAACAAAACCATCCCAGCGGGGCCAGGCAGCCGCTGCTTGCGGGGAACAGGTTGTGTGGAGACCTGGAAAGAACCTGAACTTCAGGTTTTTTCGCTACTGTCCTCTTTTTAGGCTCAAGCTGCCATGGCCCCCAGGACTGCGCAGACTATAGGGGATGCTCTACAGCCCTGTCCCACCACTATCATTTGCAGCTCTGGTAATGTTTCTCCTCCATGAAGTGCAAAAGCCCTGGCTGAAGGCAGCACTTGGCTCTTCTCCTCCCCAGATCTTTGGCACTGAACTTCCACTCTGCCCTACCAGCCTCTTAAAAAGCCAAAGCCACGGGTTTTCCAAGGCAGAGCCTGGTGGGTGACTGGATCTCTAGGTATGTTTTCTGTTCCCATCTGTCCAAGAAAGGATGGGCAACAGCCTCTAAGCTGTCATGTTTGGACAGGTCTTCCCCACCTTCCTGCCTTACGCTCTTCCACTTCTCCACAGCATCATGATTCAGAAGAAAGCCACAGAAAAGGGGAAAAGTGTCCTTCAGTTGAATAGCCTTAATATTGCCCACGCTGAGGGATGGGCCCTCCGCAAGGCCAGCTGGCAGTGGCTCCAGCAGTGGGTGCTCCCCCTCAGCACCCCCAGCCCCACCTGAAGCTGCAGCTTCTCCTGCTCACTGCAGCACAGCTTTGGGGCTTTTTGAGGCAGTGAGATTTGCTTTATAAGGGAGAGATCACTGGGAACCTAATATTTACTGTCCAAATTTGATTTTGGTGGGCGTTAGATGCATACCAATGGGTAGTAAAGAGGAAGACCCTGGCTGACGTTCCCCAGCAGTTGAGATATGAGCATAACTTTACCTCGGCTGGGTCCTTTCCTGACCTCATCTGCCCTCAGCTCCACTGGCTCATGAGAAAGCAGAAAGCTATGTGAAGAGCATGAAGCAGGTGCTGGCAGGGTGTGCCTGGACTGGCTTCTGTTGAAACCGTGGCTATTGGAGGTGGAAATCCCCAATTTATCTGTCGAGCACCTGCTTCTGGCCTCGGCATCACAGCTTGTGCTATGAAACCCCTCCAGCTCTCGTGTGCACCTCTTTCTAGGTGCAGAATGGGATGTGTCCACTTATAGCCACCTGCTCGGAGGGCTGAGGGCAGGATATAAGGTAGCCTGCAGTCACCGTGCTCGGAAAAATGCGGTTTTGCATGAGACCGTTGACAGGAGTTGCAGAGCATGGTGCAACAGCCCGAGGCCCTGAGCTAAGCATTCACTGCGTGTCTGTGATGTTCAACCCCATCTTCCCTGTCCCATCATGGTCTGTTGTGTCCCACTGGGAGATATCCTGCTCCAAGGGCTCTTCTTTCCTCACTATGGAAAGGCAATTGCTTAAGAGATGCAAAACTTGGATGGGGAATTAACTTCCTTGGTGGGACAGGTTGGGAGTCTGGTTGCTTGACGGGCAAAACGTGCCCAGCACAGGGCTGGCGAGATGATTGAAGCATCTTTGTACCTGGCGTATGGGTTCAGATCCCTTTGGATACTTCATGGTTGAAGTGGCTGAGAACATTTTGTTCCTCTCTAAGCAGGTGGCAGAGGGAGGGATCTCAAGGGCATTTACAGGTAGGAGGTTGCAAGAGCATGGCTGGGCTTGAGGTTGCATGTGCTGTCAGAAGCATGAGGGTGTTACCAGGTTAAAGGGTGAGTGCAGGCAGCCAGGGGTGACACAGACCTGCGATGTGTTTTCTTACTAAAGACCTGGTCAAAAGTCCCCCAGAGCTGCAATGCAGCGTGGAGGAAGCCCTTGGTGTGTGGCAGTGATGTGAGCAGCATTGGTCAGGATGCCCCTCGTTCTCCTCAGGAACCACCAGCTTCCCTGGAAACGATGGCTCCAGCACTGCAGAGCTGCAGTGAGGTTTGACTTCCCGTCCTCCTGAGCTGTTTCATCTCACCAGCGGACCCAGGAGAAATCAAGCAGCTCACCGGCACAACCACACACTGTGCATTAGTTTCTGCTTCGGCCAAAAATCATCTTTCTCCAGCATTGCTTGGGAGAAGACAAATCCACTGTCAACTTGGTGGAAGGGATGCAAAGCCAGCTCATCCCCAAGGGCAGCTTGGGCTATGCATAGCCTTCAAGGTCATGTCCCGGCCATCTCGGCATTGAAAGCTTCACTGTGGCAACTTACACAGGCAGAAAATCCCCATGAACAAGCACTCCTGGGGATGATCCTGCCCATCCAGACCTCAGGAGTGGTGAAGTCACAGCTTTCCTGCTTGGCTCCAGTGTTCCCCGACTTCAGGAGAGGTTTGTGAGCTTTGTCTGCAGGCAGACCAGCCCAGGGCTCATGCACGCGTGTGGTGGCATGCAGGGGTAGATAGCATCTCGCTGGGGTTTGGCCCCAAGGTGCTGGAAGGAGTGCATGAGGGTGCTGGCTTCATTGAAAACCCAGCCCGATGTTGGACACTGAGCACAGTATATGTCAGGACTGGCCTTTTGGGGTTACCAGGGCAAGATTTCCCCACCACTGACTTCAGCTTAAGACCAAACCTTTAGTCCTAACCCAGGAAAACATTTCACACCTGCTCGAATGCTTTCAAGCCTCTGGGACGCCTTCCCAGGGTAGGGCTGCAGCGAAAGCCCTGCGGCTATGTCTATACCAGCAAATTAAACAGTTCCAGGGTTCAGACACCAATTATACTCGCTGTTAAATTGTTAGCACTCGCCCAGGTAGTTCTCAGGCATGGTTCGGGAGCGTGCGTGGCCCCAGACCCTTCCCAATAGGCAGGTTGGATGTGGCCACCCTGTTTTGGCAGGTAGGGGAGGTCATTTCAATGGGCAAAGGCTTGTCCCTGCCAGGTGGCCTCGGGGCCGGAGGATGGTCCCAGACACGTCCGTCGCGCCGGTGCAGACGTAACCTCTGTGCTTCTGCAGCGCAGACGTGGTCAGCCAGGCTCTCATTTAACAAACCTACAGCTCAAGTCTTTACAGCTTGGATAGTTACCAAACATGCAACCGTGAATACCTAAGTGATAGTAATTAATTATAATTGCAAACATTCACATTAATTTACGGTAGCATCATTTCTAATTTTTTTTCTTTTTGCCAGGATGCGTATTTTTGCTGATTTAAGACTGTGTCTGCGGCAGCTGGTATTGTCACCAGGAAAGTCCTAATTCCTGGCAGCAGAGACAAGAAGAAGCCCTCACCTTTTCACCAGCTGGTGAGACACAGTCGGCTCCTGGGAAAGCCGCTTCCCCCCCGAAAGTGGGACCCAGCAGTGCATGTATCAACCGGCACCGGAGAAATCTCCGTCGCCATCCAAGGCTGCCCGAGCTGCCTGCTCCTCCTCTTCCCGCACCGTGCACCTCGTAAAACCCTTGTGCTTCCCTGGCACTTTTGATCTGCCTGTCTGCCAGCGAGGTGGGATGGGCGGGCGAGATTTGCATACTGGAATTTTGACAAGGAAGTTCCCCGGTGCAGAGGGGACTGACTTCTTCCTTGCTTTTTGCCTTATTATATTTTTATTTGCTCTTCTAGTCATCTAGCGGACAATCTTTTATGTTTTTTTTCCCCCAAGGACTACTAGAAAACAGGTGAATGTGACGTGGGACATCCTTAATCCCAAAGTCATCCTGACCTCATTCCCATATAGATAAGACGATGACTAAAGTACATCTTGGGCTTTCTGAGACACACCTAGTTGCTTGGCTCCCTTCTAAATACTTTTTTACAGGCACTCTCCCCACCCCACTGGGGAAATTGCACCCAAGGAAAGCTGAGTGTGCCTGCATCTGGGTAATACTATGCCCGGGTAGAGCCAAGGAGAACTGATGTTCAGGGAAACCATTTTTCTCATCAAAAAAATGATGGAAGAGGGAAGGTGTGAGTTCAGTTCTGCTGGGCATGGTCCAGCAGCCAGTCTCCCTCTGTAGCTTGGTGCTACCGAGCCCTCTGAGCCTGAATTTGTGGGCTGCAGTGCTGGAAGGACACAGACAGGTTGGAGACAGTCTGGAGTTGGGCTGCAAAAGAGACCAGAGGACTGGAAATCATGGCCAGGGAAGGAAGATCAAAAGGCTCGCAGTTGTTTAGTTTAGGAAAACTTTATAACAGCCTACAAATATGTAACAGGCTTCTGCAAAGAGGAAGGGAATGAACTGTTCTCCGTGTTCACCAGGAATTGGCTTAAATTACATCCAGAGAGGTTGAAGTTAGAAAGAACATTTTTCTATGGTGAGGACAGGCATTCGTGATGGGGGCTGCAGTGAGGCAGCATCTCCGTCCGTGGAGGTTTGAGAAGAGGGAGGATGAACATGTGTCGGGAGCGGTTTGGGCTGGAACAGATGCTGCACGGGGACCCTTGCACAGATCTGGGGTCAGCAGTGGGCCGAATGCCACACCGTGCCACGCCACACCAGAAAAACACATCTGGAGAGATTTTTGAATTGTGCTCAGCACTGCGGAGCAGCTCAGGTCCACCCCAGCTTCAGGGTGAGGAGGTGGTGGGAGCTGCTGCCTTGTCGGTAGCAAGGATGCAAGCTGGATTGTTGAAACAATGTGGTATCAGAGTGGTTTTAAACACTGCTTTCAGGGTTTTCTTTCTTGTTTGTTCAAATCCAGATCTTTTCAACAATCCTGTGGCTAAGCCAGCTGGGAACAGGGCTTCTTAAAGCAGTTTTGCTGCTGCAGACACAGTAGCATCATCATCCCCTCTTCCCTTGAGTCTCCCCCAACGTGCATTTTTCTTTCACAAAATTAGAAACTAAGCAGTTTACCGCACTGCTCATGAAATCTGGGGCTCCCTGAATGAGATTGCCTTTGAGGTCCTTCCAGCCTTATCGCAGTGATATAAATGAGGGTTTTCGCCTGTCCCCGGTAAATGGGTTCCGGCTGGACAGTGGGCACGACTCAGCTCCCAGACTCCACATCTAAATGTAGAGGTGAAATTCAGTTGCAGACATCTCAGAGACCAGTGCCAGTTTTAGAGACCTAGGAAGCCCACCTGGCCTCCAGTTGTTGTTCAAGGAGGATGCATTTCTCCCACGGCGGCTGAGCTCTTACCATCCGCTCCATATGGGCAACTCGGATACCCCGAGCACCTCAAACACCGCTTTGTAACTCTGTGTGGGCAACTGAGACCTACCTTAAAGATCTAGTCTGTGTAGTCAATGCAATGGAGAGCTGCCAGCTGACCAAGCGTAGGTTGGCATGAGCTGAAGACCTCCATAGACTAGGAAATATCCCAGGAGGTCAAACAAGGAGGAATTTGCTCCTACCTGCTGCTTTCCCCATGGCTATGCTCACCCATAAGGCAGCAGGAGCTAAGCATGGGATGTGGAGAACCCTCCTAGATGTTGTGTGGCACATACAGGGCCACCACAGAGCACGCTGGTTTTCTGAGCAAGGTGCAGCCACGCTAGCATGGAGATGCACCACACTTGGGGAGGTTGCTGGGGCTGCCAGCATGAGCATGAACATGGGACTGAAGGTCATTCTTGGTCAGATAGCTACTCCCAGCTCTTTACATATCGTCTACAAAGCAAATGCCTTGTTCAAACATGCTCCTCCATTGGCAAACAGGAAAAGAAAAGAAACCAAAAAGTGCTGCTTGGGGCTGGGAGTGGAAAGCTGCTATGGCCTGACAGAATTGAACTGCTCTGAGCTGAGCGGGGAAGGAGAGCAGCAAACAAGAGTAAGCCTTCAGATGCCTTGAGTGGTGGCGAGCATGGAAGTAGCTACACATCCTTGTGTCTCCGTCCATCATCCCTCCTTGCTTGTAGCACGCACAGTTGCAAAACTCTTTGTTTCTGTGAAAAGAGGGTGTGGTGTGTCCTCATCTCTCCTGCAGGACTTTGTGAAGGGGGGAGATGCTCGAGCCATCTCCCATCACAAGGGCAGATGAGCTGTGGAAGGAGCTCATTTGCTCTGTCCTGTTTCTGAAGCTCTGAGGTGGGGCTTTAGGTAAAAGCAGTATTTTCTGCAAGTATCTTCCGTGAGTAGAGCCGGACATATTTTCAAGCATGTGAACCTTTCTGTGTGTGCAGAGTAGAGCACACTTCAAGCCAAGTCCTGGCCGAGGATGACTGAATGTGACTTAATGATGTCAGTTGGGCAATTAGGCAAAAAAGGTGGTTGTCAGGCAGAACGATAGGTTAGGAAGGGCGGAGGTGATATGGTCATTAATCCCATAAAACAGTGAGAAAAGAGAGGCAATAATTACCTGTGAAGCAGAGGCGCTGCTGTTGGGGAAGCCTGTAAAACGCTGTGAGAGCAATACTGCTCTTCAATCCATCATCTTTAGTGCCCAGCAGTCACAAGCTGTATTCTTGGGGTTTTTTTCTTTCCAGGGCATTTTTGCTGGTGGTGAACAAGGCTGAGGTGTGAGTTGGGATGGTGGGGCAGAGGGGACCGTGGTGATTCTCATGGTGGCCAGAGCAGGGGCTGGTCCTCCTCAGGTCATCCAGCCGTACCCAGGGTCGAAAGGGAAGGGATCACCCCTTGCTCCACACTTTGTGTCACCTCTCTGCTGGGCCTGGTGCCTAGCATGTGGCTTAGGACCCCCAAGCGAAAGCAAGGGAGAAAAAAATCTGAGAAAAATCTCCCAAAACTGATGAGAAGAAATAATACGCACCCAATTCTCTCACTGCTCTTGGGAAGTTGATGCCTGTGCTCTGAGGACCCTGAATCCTGCTTGCTAATTTAAACAGGGGAGACAGATTCATCTCACCTGACTTTAGATCCCTGGGATTTTTCTAGTGCTGAAGGATAAGAGTAGACCTTCCCACCTAGGATTCACCTGACTGATTTTAGGTGGCTAAGTCAGGATGAGATGACTTGTATCACCCTGCGTACAGAGGAAGGCTGAACAGATGCTCTGGGGTGAAATGTTTGTGTTCAGCCAAAAGAAACCCATATGATGTGAATCTTAATGTCTTCCCAGTGAATGTCCTTGCTAGGCCAGAGCGTACTTCAGTCTCCTATCATGTTTACCACCACGGAGTGTATCAGACGTGTTCCTACCCCCTTATCTTCTTTTTATTGCTTTCTCTCCTTTTGCTGAAGTGGGGTTATGCCAGGCCATGAGGGAGAGATTCGTTCCATCCTAAGACATGGGCACTTCCTTGGGAGAATGAATCCTGCACCTCTGAAACACCAGTCCTGGGAGGAGATGCCTCCACCTCTGAAAGTACCAGGGGACTGAAGAGAGCGAGCCTGGAGCGGATGCCTTGTTTGTGGACAGCTCCATGTAGGTGGGATGAACCATGCCCACTGTCAGCAGCGGGTTCCCAATGTGACTTTTCCGTTGTAAAGTGATTCCTCCAGCTCATGAAACGTGTCGTCGTGTGGGCTCCCTCCCATTTCAGCTGATGTCTTTTAGATGCCAAGAGGACTGCTCTGATAGACATTGGAACAAAACTTACAAAGGCAGGAAATACCCGATGAAAGAAGAGATTTCTTTTTAGGTGTGATATTCTTGCTCTGGACCTCCATCCCCAGGGATGTCATGAGAACTGAAACACAGAAACATCGAACACCGGGCAGCACAAAGACATGCAAAGTGTTTTGAAAAGTTTAATCTTCTACTTTGGCGGTGCAAAAAGGTAGGTTCAATTGGACATCTGACATCTCTTAGAGGCCTGGTCTCCCTGGTT
This sequence comes from Pelecanus crispus, assembly GCF_030463565.1. NCBI lineage: Eukaryota > Metazoa > Chordata > Aves > Pelecaniformes > Pelecanidae > Pelecanus > Pelecanus crispus. Next base: position 86,234,140 of record NC_134646.1, read on the forward strand.
ATTCTTCAAAGTGTTATTGGACAGCGGACCTTGTTGCCTCTGAAAGCCACCAAGGCTCAAAAATTTATCAGGGGTCAAAGAAAGGTGTCTCTCTGGGTGATCACGGAGAGAGCTGGGAGAGCTGCCGGTGCATTTCAGGAAGGGGTTTCAGAGTGCTGCTGGTGGGTTTTAGGAGGGATATGCAGCCCAAACCCGAGGTCTCCATTCACTCCATAAGTACTTGACTGCCAGTACTTGGGTCCCAGGAGCATCCTTTATGGGAAGAGGTGGGAGAGTGTCCAGTGACAATTGTTCAGTGGCATCCCTGAGCACAGCAGGAGGTGGCTCTGTTCCTCAGTATCCCAGCAAGGTCTGTAGAAGGCTTTGAAGGAGATGGTCTTTCAGCGTGCCCATGGGAGGAAACCTTGAGCAGGGCAGGCAGGGTGAAGTGCCTCTCCCCAAATTATCTCCGCTGTCCAAAGTGGGAGTGGGCCTCTAAAACAGCAAATGCAAGTAGGTGACGTGGAGACTGGCGATGGGGGCTGAGTTTTCAGGCCAGGTGTCACCCCTTTAAGATATTCAAGCCAGATATCACCCATTTCATCTTCTGCCTAATAGGGTTCCCCACCTCTTTAATCTGCCTCCACTGATGGGTATCTCATGACATTCATTTGCTTTCTCCTTCACCCTCCCCTCACCGCCCGCTCTTCTCCTGGAGCTCGGCTTCTGCAAAGGACCAGAGAAAAGGGGAATACCCCCAAAATCCCATTTTTCCCTCGGCTGAAGGCAGGTGCTGAGCAGGGTCCCACCACCCCGAGACACTTGCGAGGCCAGTGGTGGGGTGTGCGTGTGCGGGCGGGGAAGACGGGGAGAGGAACAGTAGCTTTTTCTCTTCCCGGCGACGCCGACGTGGTGATCAGAGGAGCTGGCCAGAGTCCTAATGAAGATAAATGAATATCCCCTCTCCTCCGCTCCTCCGGCTTTTATTGATGGGCTGCGGGGTGAAAGGCGAGAGCCTGAATGTTCATTTAAGCAGACGTCACGAGTTTCTTTGGAGGGGAAGGTGTAAGAAAAACCGCCTTGTGCTTGAAAGTTACTCCAAGATGAGCACGCTCGGCTTTACAAGCCTTTCTCCATTCCTTCCCCATCCATCACTTCCCAGGAGCCCTTTGTAAATGCAAATTGCACTTTGATAGAAATAATGCACTGAGCCTCTATTAGTGTCTGTGTAATGGAGAGGGCTATTTTAATGCAATCATTCTTAAAAGAAGCTCCTCTGTGCCTTATTTTAGGCTGTGTATCAAAAACCAATCTGAAAACACGCTCCTCCCCTGCCCTCCGCCGCCTCCCGTCTCTGGCCTTTGCAGGTGCTGGGATACTTTTTATTTTGGGCTTGGGATTCCTGGGGCAGCCTGAGGGTTTGACCGTGTGAATGAGAGCTCAGGCGGGCACCTCGTCCGACCCGGTCCCCGGGACACGGCTTGGTGTCCCAGGCTGGGACGCCTGGACCATGGGCTGGTGCTGGTGAACGTAGCGGTGGGACAACCTGCATCCTTCGGAGCTTGCCATCCAGGGAAGGTCCAGCTGTGATTTTAGGGGGATGAGATGCTTCATCCCCTGGAGCGGTTTCTTCCCAGGCTCTCGTGTGTGCTTTCTCCTAGGAGGGAGCTCGTTCGGTCCCAGCTATGAACATCTCGCAGTGTGATGGAGAGCATGGATTTGCAGAGCAGCCCCCGAGATCCCTGGTGTGTTTCTGCACTCAGCAAACTGATTTTCTCATGTCCCAGCCTGATCTCTCCCTCCCAGGGTGTGCAGCAGCAGCTCCAGCACTGAAATCAGTTTAAGCTGCTTTAAAAAAAAATAAAAGAAGAAAAAAAAGGAACATTTTCAGCCATTGAGATCCCCCTCCACACACACACTTTGGGAGGTCAGAAAAAAACTGCTTTGAACTGTTTAAAAACAAATCTGAGGCATCATTCATCTTCATTAATGAGATATTTAACCATTTCCTCTTAATAACTTTTTGATGCATATGCCAAATGAAAAAACACATTTTGGTCTCATTTTCTGCTTAAAAGGCCATTATTTTGGTCTCATTTTCTAATTAAAAGACCATTATGCTCCATGCCCCTTCCCACCTCAACCTCTAAATCCTGCTTTTTTCCTGGTATTATCATCACACTCCCTCGGAGCAGCGCAGGCTCCTTCTTACACCCTCCATGTGCACCACCGGGATTTGTGCCGGCGAGGGGCTGCCCACAGGGAAAGGAGGTGATTTTACCATCTCTCCTGGGTCTTCTACAGCGCTGCTGTGCAGGATTTAATCCCCTGGAGAGGTTAATCCCGGTGGATCGGTCTGCCAGCCTCCTCCTACCTGTTTGGGTATGGATTGTACTGGGTGCTGGAGTGGATTTTCTCCCATTCCTGGAAATCAAAGCCATTCAGTAGCACAAATGTCCCAAATATCCCAAAGGATAGCTTCAAAGGTGTGGTCCTCCAGCACCTTCCCAGCGGAGATGAAATATTTAGTGTCAGAAACGTCAGAGCAAGCCGCAGAGCAGCTCTTCTGAAGTCTGGGGTGGGGACCGCCACTTTTTGGGGGTCCTGGACTCCCAACAAGAAAGATACAGGGAGAGAAAAGTCCTTTCATAAATCAGAGAAGCGGCGTGGAGAACAAAGGGAGGAAACATAGAAAGCAGAGGGGGTACTTTCCTGTTTCTCGAAGAGCAGAAGAAGAGGAATGGGGAAGGCAGCGTCGTTAAAGTGAAATCCCCGACTGGAATGACAAAAGGAAAAGAAATTAAAGCCAGATTTGTTCCCCTGGGCTGAGGGAAGGAGGATCCCTTTTGGTTTGTTCCTTCTTTCTTGTTTCCTTTAAAGACAGGAGATCAATTGCGGGGCTTAATGAGAACCGTCTAGCGTGAGAGGTAGACAATGCGAGACGGAGAAGGATGTCCCAGCGCCCTGGAGATTTTACAGCAGCTTTGAGCATCGGGATCCATCCCTGTAAGTCGCAGCCCGGCTCCGGGCCGCAGTGTTGTGCAACGTGAGCATCGCGCGGCGCTGAGCCCGCGCAGCCCGAGCGGGGACCGCCGGCGGCAATCCCGGTCCTTCGTCCTGGGGGACCACCGTGTCCGTGGGTCCGTCCTGCGGCGCGCACCCGTGTTGCGAGCTGGCGGTGCAGCTCCAAGGCTCTCGTGGCCGGTGGTGCGTCGGGATCCTGCGGGGCGGCCATGAGGGTGACAGCACTTGCGGGTACAGTCCCCACTGAGCTGCCTGCAGCCTCGCTGCCCGGGAGCCCTCGTCAGGATCCTCCTCATTCTCCTGGCCAGGAATAGGCCCAGCCTGACTGGGCTCCAAATGCAGGAGGTTTGGGGGCACTGATTTCATGTTGAAGGTAACCTTGGGTGCAGAGTTTCATAGAATCGTAGAATCACGGAATGCTTTGGGTTGGAAGGGCCCTTTAGAGCCCACCCAGCCCAGCCCCTGCAGTGCCAGGGACAGCTTTAACCAGAGCAGGGTGCTCAGAGCCCCGTCCAACCTGGCCTGGGATGTTCCCAGGGATGGGGCCTCCACCGCCTCTCTGGGCAACCTCTGCCAGTGCCTCACCACCCTCAGTGTAAAACATTTCTTCCTTATATCCAGTCTAAATCTATTCTTCTTTAGTTTAAATCCATTATTCCTTGTCCTGTCCCAACAGGCCTTGCTAAAGCTTGTCCCCCCCCCTTCCTGCAGCCCCTCTCAGCACTGCCAGGCCGCACTCAGGCCTCCCCGCAGCCCCCTCCTCTCCAGGCTGAGCACCCCCAGCCCCCCCAGCCTGGCCCCGCAGCAGAGGGGCTCCGGCCCTCGGGGCATTTCTGTGGCCTCCCCTGGCCCCGCTCCAGCAGCTCCGTGTCCTTGTGCTGAGGCCCAGAGCTGGGCACAGGGCTGCAGGGGGGGTCTCTACCAAGAGCTGAGGAGGACTTGCTGGGATGTCCCCTTGGAAGGAGAGGAGAGCTCCTCCTGGGGAAACCTCTCTGGGAGAGTGTCCCAGAGAGCATCTCAGCATTCCTGGAGACCCTCAAGGGAGACGGGGGATGCCGGCAGGAGGCAGCTGCAAATAAACCCACTTTTTGTTTGCTAAACTCATGCCAACATAGGTGCCCTATCTCTCCTGGGTTTAAACCCCATCGCGCATTAGAAGGCAGGGAAGGATGCAGCAGGGGGAATAAAATCCCTGATCATTTCCCACCTCATCCTGGGAATTCCCACCCCCTTCTCTGGCTCCACGGGCAACAGTGAGAGCTGGAAGCACTTGGACACATCCGCGCCTCTCCCAGCAGAGCAAAGCCTCCCGAATCCGTGCGGAGCTGCCTCTTCGGAGGCCTCAGTGCCCGGCCCTGGGGATGCATCCTCTTTCAGAGCGAATTATTTTCTCTGTCACTTGATAGGACTCGATCCCAGCATGATCCCTTGAGCTTCAGCCGGAGAGAGGGACCTTTCACGGGGCAGGTAAGGGGGACGGGGAGGAGGGGGAGCAGGTCTGCAGTAATGGCTCTGAACGTGGCTCCGGACTGTTAACGAATGCAAATGAGCTTTTAGCTACTGGGTCACTCTGCGGCGTTTTGTGCAAAGGTTTTGTGCTCTTAAGCGTAGCTGTTCACGTGCCCGGCTTGAACGGCGAGGGGCACGGCGGAGGCTGAAAGGATGAGCAGGTAACTTCTCACACCAAAATGTTAGCAACTTCCTCCCCACGCTGCTTGCCAGCTCCGGAGATTTGATACGGTTTCACCCAGGCCTCGAAAAACCCTTTGCAAAGGTTGTTTTCTTTTTCTGGGGCCTCGTCACCCTGGGTGTTTAATACTCATTTATGGGTTTGGTCGCCGTCATGCAGGGAAGAGGAGGGGATGCAGAAGCGGGGGCAATGCCTCCCAGTTATCCTGTACTCCCAAACCAGCCCAACGGGGCACCCCACAAAGCACCTGGTTATTGCTGAAGCTACTAATTTCTGTTCCCATCATAAATCCAGGCTATTTTATGCAGGAAGATGGGTTTTGCCTTCTCAGAAAACCTGAACGCGGCTCAAACTGGATATGAATTTCTTTCCTTGATTTTTAATGGGGAGCGTGGGTTGATTTTGGTCCTTAGGGAGTTTTCCTTGAAAGAAAACTGAATTCTGTGAGGGGAATGGGAAAACCTCCGTGTAACTCAGCGATCCTAAAGATGGGCTAGAGAAACCATGGGTGCACGTTTCAGGAGATGGAGAAATACTCGGAGCCAGCATCATCCTGCCTCACCCCTGAGTGAAATACCAATTTATTCCGTGGGTTTCCTTATAATCATAAGGTCACATAAGCAGTTTGCAAGATTCAGACCCGTGCTGCTTGAAAGGGAATGAAGCATTTTTGCAAGAAAATGAGTCGTGTTGCTTTCAGCTTCGTTCCACGTGGCCTTGAGGGAAGTGGAAAACTTCCCGAAGCTTCCCAAAACTAGAAAGACCTGTTCTGAAAAATGCTGTTCTCTTCCTCTTCCCCAATACCTTTCCTCTCTTGCAAACCTCCCTCTCATTTTCAGGATGCAGAGGAGAAAGATATCCCTTCTTCTTGCTTTGCTAAAAAAAAAAAATAAAAAAAGGTAAATTGAAAATTGCTGAATTCTGATGGGGGAAAAAGAGCTGGTTTATGGCTTTTTTTTTTTGTCTGTTTTTGAAAAAAATATCAACTGCCTCTTGTGCCTAACTGGGACACAGACCTGGTGTTATCTGACTGTGACGGCATAGAATCATAGAATCATCGAATCGTTTGGGTTGGAAAAGACCTTTAAGATCATCCAGTCCAACCATTAACCTAACATGCCAAAATCCACCACTAAACCAATTAAGGGCAGAGTAGCAATTTTGTGTTTCCTGGCTTGGTGGCTGGATTATTTATAATGAAAGTAAAAACTAGGAATCACTAAGGTTGGAAAGGATCTCTAAGATCATCAGTCCAACCATCAACCCAACACCCCCATGCCCACTAAACCATGTCCCAAAGTGCCACCTCTGCCCATTTTTTGAACCCCTCCAGGGATGGGTACTCCCCCACCCCTCTGGGCAGCCTGTTCCAATGCTTGACCACTCTTTCCGTGAAGAAATTTTTCCTAATATCCAATCTAAAGCTCCCCTGGGAGACCCCTCCCATGCCTCCCCAGTCCTGCTTTTTGGTGCCACCTCTTGTCCCCAAGGCTGGGTGAGCTCCCAGCGCCGTCCTTTGGCCCAGGGGCACCATCCTGCACCCATGTGCACCCGCTCTCGAGCAGGTTGCAAACCCAGGAGCCCACAGTGGGGTTCCCACCCCAGGGTCCCCCTCTGTACCACCAGCAGGTCCTTGGGTGCTTCACCCCAAAACTCTGCAGCAAAGGGGTGGCCCCATCCCAGAGCATCTTCCCTCTGTTTAAGGCTTCTTGGCCCCGAGGGATGCAGGTGCTGGAGGCTGGGAGGGTGCACGGTTAGCTGGGGGGGTCCCTCACCCAGTGTGGGCTCTGCTGGGTGCCCTAAATGCTGGGTGCCCTAAATTCTGGGTGCCCAACCACCGGGCACATGCACCCTAAACACCCTGACTGCCCCAGCTGTGGGCAAGCTCTGGAGCCAGCTGCCATTCTCAGCTATTGGAGCCAAAAGAAAAGAAATGTTTAGATGGTATGGAGGGGGAAAGGGGTTTTTTGGGGGTCCTTTAGGAAAGCAACTCCTCGGCGGGGAGCCCCGCTCCGCTGCCGGGCCGTGTCTCTGGAGGGCACAAGCCGAGCCCTTGGTTTTGGCGCTCGGGGAGACAATGAATCCCATGCTGAACTTCCTCTCGTTTGAGGCTTGATGTGTTTTTCATTTGGGTCTTGTTTTGTTTTCTTTCTTTTCTTTTTCTCCCCCCTCGTTCTTCTTCCCTATTTTTCCCAGTGGGATTTAATAAGCAGAGCAGGCGGGAGTCAAGGGACGGGAGACGGCAGTAGGGCATCGCCATGGGTAGGTTAACGTGCACGTCGGCTCCAGCCCTTTGCTTGCCACCGATCTAAAATCACGAGCCGCCGTGCAACAGCCGATGGTCTCCACTGCTGTCTTTCTATGAATTTTTTTTTTAACTCTTCTTCAAAGGGTTTCGGATGACTTTGGGAGAGGGGGCAGGCGCAGGGAGGGGAAAGGGAACCTTTAGCGGGGAGAGAAGGGTGAAAGTCCAGGATAACGGTGTAAATCCCGGCCCCCTTCACATGCACCCGGCATTTGCAGCGAGGAAAACCTGCTCTTAGAAAGAGGTTCCCGAGCGAACTTTGAATTATTCCCGCTCAGCGTGTCCTTGAAGTTGCCTCTTCAGCTGTGTTTTGTATTAAAAGGTCTGGGATCTAAATAGCGTTTCAGCAGCATCTTCAAAGTCTCATCTCTTGAAAATATAGACAAGTACACACGTACCCCTCGCTCCCTCCCCGCCGGTCCCTGTCTCAGATTACCCTGGCATTTTCTTTGGAGATGAACGGAGAAACTTCAGCGTAGTTTATTTTCCTTCCGAGCAGGGTAAGATGGTTCTCGTTATGCCTTTTTAATTTTCTAAAAGGCTGCATGGCATGTCGAATAATAGTGGCTGTATTCTTGCAATGATGCAAAAATCCTTCGCAGCCCACCCTTTCGAGTAATTATCTGCTGCTCGCAGAAGACCCAGGCAGGGGAAAAGCCAGATGGTTTTCAAAAAGGGCTGAGATTTGGGAGAATGCTTTTGCTGGTAGCAGAATAAAAAAGGAAGTTTGTTAGGAAAAAGAGAATAAATACCAGCCAGGGCTGGCGGGTTGGGTTTTCAGAAAGGCGTTTAAAGCAGATTTTTTTTAGGGCAATGTTTTGCAGAGATACTAGAAAGGAAGATAAAATAGGAAATGATCCAGAAAGCAAGAAAGAAATCTATAAAAAAGGAGGACGCTTGGGAAAAGAATCTCCTCTTCCTGAAATTTCAAACCAGGAGACATTAAGGAAAGACTCTGGATACCTGAGATTATTTACAGTGTACAGAAAATATTGCCAGCCTGCAGGGAAAGGCAGTTGCATCCCTGCTTATTTGACCCACCGAGGAGCTTAAATCTTCCTATTTTCAGAAGCCGGGGGAGAAAACATGCAAAATGTTCTGAATTGATCTGGAAAAAAAAAAAAAAAGCAACAGAAACTCAAAACTTGCTGCGTACGGCCCCTGCCGATGCTCCCGAGCGAGGCTCCCATGGGGATGCCTGCCCGGGCTTCGGGATGCTCCGAAGGAGCATGGAAACATTTGGCCGCTGGCTTATTGCCCTGGCATTGGGGTTTGAAGGGATGGAGGGATGGGGTGGCTTTTGGGGAGGCAGAAAGGGGCGGGAAGCGACCGCAAAATGCTGCTGCAATGCGGGGTGGCACCTGGGGGGGAGGGGGGAAGAAAATGGAGCGTGGATGGGAATAAAGCTGTGGGTGGGATGGCCCCGAGGGGCTGCGTGGGTGTCCCTGGAGCAGCTTCCCGAGGGAGCATCCGGAGCTCAGCCCCGACAGCCCATGATGTGCGGACCCAGGCACCCCGCTTCGTGCTCTGTAAGACGCCAAAAAACGGAGTGGAGGGGTTTTATTTTTATTTTATTTGTGTGTGTGTGTCTCGATAGCCCACGCTCTCTAATAACGCCTGGAGCGGGACCCAGCTGCGTTTCTTTTCCTTGGGAGGAGGTATATGCACAAAAAGGGGAATATCAAAATGATCTCGTTTCTCTCTTCAGTCTCGTATTGAAGAAAGGACAGATGGGAACAAAAAGGGAGGAAAAAAAAAAAAAATATCACCTGTTCCCATCCAGTCTTAGAGAGATCGCAGTCATTATCTCGGCAGCTTCACATTTCTAAAGGGGCTTCATTTTTCTTTTAAACACTGGCATCTTGTTAAAAAAAAAAAAAAAAAAAAGAGGAGAAATCCCCCATTTCAGCCCCCCCCCCCCCCCCCCCAAACCGAATGGCTTTTCCTTGCCTTTCCCTCCCCACAGCCCCAACTTTAACACCTGGGAAAAAGCAAGTCGAAAGGAAATCCAACCAAAACAAAAATAAAGGCCCCCAACCCTGGCTTTTCTCGATGGCGTTTCTCCATCTGACAAAAGCCTTTGGTTTTCTGTCATTCTTTTCATTTCCTTGATGGCTCCCCAATTGTCAAGCCTTCAAGAAAATGCACTTTAGCTCTTTGTCCCCAAATGTAATTTGATAAACTCTTTGCAAAAACATTCTGGTTTCGGAGGCTTTTCAAAAAAAAAAAAAAAAGGAGGGAAAAAAAAGAAAAATAAAAAGAAGAAAAAAAAGAAAAAAGAAAAAAAACCCCACGAGCTGCTCCTGCAAGGGGTGCGAGTGGGGGAGACGATATTTGAGAGCCTGTTTGAGGATTTTTAAATCAAAATAAGGGGGTTTGCAGCGGGGTGATGGAGGAGAGGAAGAAGCGGGACGGAGGGGGCCCGGCCGGCGACGCGGGCGGGCGGGCGGCAGCCGGGGCTTGGGGGAGCACGGAGGAAGCTTTACATTGTCATCGTCCCTAAAAGCTTATGAATACTCATTTTCAGGCAGCACCCTGTGGGCGGGGACCACCCCAGCTTTCACGCTATAAAATGCTCCGGGTTTCCCTGGGGTGGGGAGCGGTCTGTGGGACCTACGGCTTCGGGGTGGCTGAAGTCAACTTGGACTTCAAGGTTTGGTAAGTGGCAAAAATAATATAGGGGGTTTTTTTTAATTTTTTTTTTTTTTCCCCCCCTGATGGGAGCTGGTTGCTGAGCAGGATTTTCAGTACTGGGGAGCTGCACCCAATCGCCAACGAAATATCTATTCCCCGTCCTTCGCTCCCCTCGCTTTTTATTGAACCGCTTCTGCCCAAGGGGTTTGTTGTTGTTTTCTTTCATCTGCGGGGTGAAAAAACCAGTGATGACAACTTCAAAATTTCATTGCAGGGCTTTAAAGGCGCCCGGTTTAAAAAAAAAAAAAAAAAAAGCAAAGCAAAACAAAGCCCTTAACTAGAAGCGGGGGCCTATTCCCAGGTGGGGGAAGTGGTGTAACTCCGCTCCGAGCAGGACACGCTGGCTGCCAGGAGCCCCCCGGGATGCCGGCACGCTTGGTGGGGAAAAATACCAAAACTGATGGGGAAGCCAAAATGAAATTGCAGATTTGGTGGCAAAAATGACTGACACGGCAGATTTGGTGGCAAAAATGACATTGCAGGTTCGGTGGCAAAAATTAAATTGCGGATTTGATGGCAAAAATGACCGCAGATTCGGTGGCAAAAATTAAATTGCGGATTCGGTGGCAAAAATGACTGAAATTGCAGATCGGTGGCAAAAATTAAATCGCAGATTTGGTGGCAAAAATTAAATTGTGGATTTGGTGGGAAAAATGACTGACATTGCAGATTTGGTGGCAAAAATGACATTGCAGATTCAGTGGCAAAAATTAAATTGTGGATTCGGTGGCAAAAATGACTGACATTGCAGATTTGGTGTCAAAAATGACATTGCAGATTTGGTGTCAAAAATGACATTGCAGGTTCGGTGGCAAAAACTAAATCGCAGGTTCGGTGGCAAAAATGACTGACATTGCAAATTTGGTGCCAAAAATGACATCGCAGATTCGGTGGCAAAAATTAAATCGCAGATTTGCTGGCAAAAATTAAATTGCAGATTTGGTGGGAAAAATGACTGACATTGCAGATTTGGTGGCAAAAATGACATTGCAGATTCAGTGGCAAAAATTAAATTGTGGATTCGGTGGCAAAAATGACTGACATTGCAGATTTGGTGGCAAAAATGACATTGCAGATTTGGTGTCAAAAATGACATTGCAGGTTCGGTGGCAAAAACTAAATCGCAGGTTCGGTGGCAAAAATGACTGACATTGCAAATTTGGTGCCAAAAATGACATTGCAGATTTGGTGGCAAAAATGACATTGCAGGTTCAGTGGCAAAAACTAAATCACAGGTTCGGTGGCAAAAATGACTGACATTGCAGATTTGGTGGCAAAAATGACATTGCAGATTCGGTGGCAAAAATTAAATTGCGGATTCGGTGGCAAAAATGACTGACATTGCAGATTTGGTGGCAAAAATTAAATCGCAGATTTGGTGGCAAAAATGACATTACAGGTTCAGTGGCAAAAACTAAATCGCAGGTTCGGTGGCAAAAATGACTGACATTGCAGATTTGGTGCCAAAAATGACATTGCAGATTTGGTGGCAAAAATGACATTGCAGGTTCAGTGGCAAAAACTAAATCACAGGTTCGGTGGCAAAAATGACTGACATTGCAGATTTGGTGGCAAAAATGACATTGCAGATTCGGTGGCAAAAATTAAATTGTGGATTCGGTGGCAAAAATGACTGACATTGCAGATTTGGTGGCAAAAATTAAATCGCAGATTTGGTGGCAAAAATGACATTGCAGGTTCGGTGGCAAAAACTAAATCGCAGGTTCAGTGGCAAAAATGACTGACATTGCAAATTTGGTGCCAAAAATGACATCGCAGATTCGGTGGCAAAAATTAAATCGCAGATTTGCTGGCAAAAATTAAATTGCAGATTTGGTGGGAAAAATGACTGACATTGCAGATTTGGTGGCAAAAATGACATTGCAGATTCAGTGGCAAAAATTAAATTGTGGATTCGGTGGCAAAAATGACTGACATTGCAGATTTGGTGGCAAAAATGACATTGCAGATTTGGTGTCAAAAATGACATTGCAGGTTCGGTGGCAAAAACTAAATCGCAGGTTCGGTGGCAAAAATGACTGACATTGCAAATTTGGTGCCAAAAATGACATTGCAGATTTGGTGGCAAAAATTAAATTGTGGATTCGGTGGCAAAAATGACTGACATTGCAGATTTGGTGGCAAAAATTAAATCGCAGATTTGGTGGCAAAAATGACATTACAGGTTCAGTGGCAAAAACTAAATCGCAGGTTCGGTGGCAAAAATGACTGACATTGCAAATTTGGTGCCAAAAATGACATCGCAGATTCGGTGGCAAAAATTAAATCGCAGATTTGCTGGCAAAAATTAAATTGCAGATTTGGTGGGAAAAATGACTGACATTGCAGATTTGGTGGCAAAAATGACATTGCAGATTCAGTGGCAAAAATGACTGATATTGCAAATTTGGTGGCAAAAATTAAATTGCAGATTTGGTGGCAAAAATTAAATTGCAAATGTGGGTTTTGGGTGGTTTTTTTGGGTTGGGGTTTTTTTTTTTTCCCCACTAATAGCCTGGCAGGGACAGTGGTTAAATTACAGAAGAGCTGGAGATGGGGTTTCTCTGAAATGTAAAGCTTCCATACGTCCTGGCTGGCCTGCAGCGCCCGTGGGAGCGGCGCAGCGGCCCCCGCGCTTCATTGGCCGTACAGGTGATTGAGCGCTTAGAAAGTCTGTCGCGGTCCATCGCCGAAAAGTCGTCAAATGGGCTATAAAAGCGTTGTCGGAGGAGAGAATATTAATGCCCACCAGAAAGAAAACACACCAGCAGACTGAAAAAAAGTAGCAACGTTCATAGTGGACGGTTAGCAGCTCAAAAATTCAAGTTATTTGGGTGAATTGGATTTTTAAAAATCAAATTTGATTTTTTAAATTGAATTTGATTTTTAAAGCTCAAAATTGAGTTGGATTTTTTAAATTAAATTCGATTTTTAAAGCTCAAAATCATCTGATTTTTAAAATTCCCATAGAAACAGCATCGCACGCTGTGCGTGGTGTGAGAGCAGCGTGACAGAACTGGTCTTGGAATGGGAAGTGCCAATGAAAAATTGCACTCGTGCATTTCCAGTTCCTCCCAATTCCCCTTTGGGTGGGTTTTGCCTGTGCTGGATGAGACAGGGACAGAAACGAGTGGGGCGTTAAAAAAAAAAAAAAAAAAGGGATGGGACATGAGCGAGCGTTCAACAGCGAGGAAAAGGCGATTTCAGAAGCGACCGCTCCCTTTGGAAAAAATAAAATAAATGTTACCTAGCTGTGCCTCCGGGATTATTTCAGGGCATCCACTCTGTCCCCGCGGCCGAGTCGGACGCAGCTCGCTCTGCCGGGGCCGGCAGCGGCCGCGAAAGCGGGGAAGGAAAATGCGCGTGGGGAGGTGATGTGCGCGGGGAGCAAACGGAGCCCCTCCGTGCCCTCCCGTAGCGGAGGTGCCAGGGGTGACCCGGAAAGGCAGAACAACCCCACAACAATTCCACAGGTCAGGAATAATGAGGTTATCCAAGTAACGCGGCGTCGCGTTTAACCCGCGGGACTCTCTGCTGCTCTCTCCAGCCAAACTTGAACGGCGCTGGAGTTTTTCGGGAGCTGCGGGGAAAGCGTCGCCCGCTCTGGGGAAGTCAAAACCCATTAAATTTGGAAAAAGAGAAATTTGCTGCTTGAGGGCACAGAGGAGCATCAGTCAGCGGGGGAGCCCGGAGGGAGCTTTTCCTGGGGCAGGTTGTTCCCTCCTTGCGGTGAATTTTCCTGCTTTTTCCTAGCACGGGAAGTTCACGATCCCGTTTTGTGTCGTAAAATTGGATTCCGGGGTCTGACTTGACGGGGAAAGCGGGATTGAGCCCCAGGATGTGCGGAGCCGGTAGCGTTGAGCCCCAAACCCGTGGCTGCTTTTGGGCTGAGCCGCATCCCGGGGCGCCGAGTTCCTCGTGTGCGCCCATGGAATCGTGGAGTCATTCCTGGTGGGAGCAGCATCCGCCACGGAACCGCTCCTTTGGGCTGCTTTTATCAAACCCGCCGGTGCCGTCGCCGCTCTCCTCCTGATGAATCATTGCTCCTCCCTCACCTTCTCGACCCCTTTTGCAATTTCGCGGGCTTTTGGCTCGATTTGCCGATGATGAGAAAATTATCCAGATAAAGTAAAAGTTGGGGCAAAGCCGGGAATGTCCGGGCAGAGCCGCAGCTGCGCCCTGGCGACCCGCTTTCACCTCTGCCATTGACCTCGGAAAAGATGTTTTTTCCCCCTTGGACTTTCATGGCTTTATCTCCAGAGGGGGAAATGCTGGGGGGAAAAAAAATCAAACCAACCCCCAAAACTCCCTAAAAACCTGAATCTTTTTTAGGTTTTTCCCCCCTTATCTTTGAATTCCCACCAGTGGGAAAAGAAACAGATTCTTACGAAAATATGTGCCGGTGGCTTATTTCTGCCCCGCTCCCAGCCCCTCAAAGGGGCGTTTTCACACACTTCCAAAGCGGCGGGAGACATTTTGGGATGCGGGCTCCGTTCACCCACGCTGCTGCGTCGGGGAGGCCGAGAGCATCTCAGGGATGGGGTTTTTCCCTTGGGAAAGGGAGGAGGAGAGCCCAGGCCTCCCGCTTTGCCGGGCGTGTCTATGGTCGGCCCCCCCGGTTTGGGGGTTCCCGGGGTGTTTTCCGTGGCAGACGCTGCCGTGGGGGGCCGAAGCGAAGCCGTTGGGGGTGAACGTGCTTCTCTTCGACGTCTTTTCGCGACTCGCGAACGGCTGTCCCGGCCCGGGAGACGCGCGGCGTCCCCCTCCGGACTGATCCCGGGGGACGAGGGGAGAGCCGAGCCCCCCTTCCCTCGTTTTCCTTGCGTACTGGGGGGGGATCCGAGCCCCTGAGGTGCCCGGGCTGGCTGGGCAGGGGGATCCAGGGCTGCAGCTGGAGTGCTGGCACTGGGAGGGGGGTGCCAGCCCTGGGAGGGGGGGTGCCAGCCCTGGGAGGGGGGTCCCAGCCCTGGGAGGGGGGGTGCCAGCCCTGGGAGGGGCTGCTGGCACTGGGAGGGCAGTCCCAGCCCTGGGAGGGGGGTGCTGGCACTGGGAGAGGGGTGCTGGCACTGGGAGAGGGGGTGCTGGCCCTGGGAGGGGGGTGCGGGCCCTGGGAGGGGGTCCCGGCCCTGGGAGGGGCTGCTGGCACTGGGAGGGGGGGGTGCCAGCCCTGGGAGGGGGGTGCTGGCACTGGGAGAGGGGTGCCGGCACTGGGAGGGGGGGTCCCAGCCCTGGGAGGGGGGTGCTGGCACTGGGAGGGGGGTCCCAGCCCTGGGAGAGGGGTCCCAGCCCTGGGAGGGGCTGCTGGCACTGGGAGGGGGGGTGCCAGCCCTGGGAGGGGGGGTGCTGGCACTGGGAGAGGGGTGCTGGCACTGGGAGGGGGGGTGCTGGCCCTGGGAGGGGGGTGCCAGCCCTGGGAGAGGGGGTCCCGGCCCTGGGAGGGGCTGCTGGCACTGGGAGGGGGGTGCCAGCCCTGGGAGGGGGGTGCTGGCACTGGGAGAGGGGTGCCGGCCCTGGGAGGGGGGGTGCTGGCACTGGGAGGGGGGGTGCCAGCCCTGGGAGAGGGGTCCCAGCCCTGGGAGGGGCTGCTGGCCCTGGGAGGGGGGGGTGCCAGCCCTGGGAGGGGGGTGCTGGCACTGGGAGAGGGGTGCCGGCACTGGGAGGGGGTCCCAGCCCTGGGAGGGGGGTGCTGGCACTGGGAGGGGGTCCCAGCCCTGGGAGGGGGGGTCCCAGCCCTGGGAGAGGGGTCCCAGCCCTGGGAGGGGCTGCTGGCACTGGGAGGGGGGTGCCAGCCCTGGGAGGGGGGGTGCCAGCCCTGGGAGGGGGGGTGCTGGCACTGGGAGAGGGGTGCTGGCACTGGGAGAGGGGTACGGGCCCTGGGAGGGGGGTCCCAGCCCTGGGAGGGGGGTCCCAGCCCTGGGAGAGGGGTCCCAGCCCTGGGAGGGGCTGCTGGCACTGGGAGGGGGGGTGCCAGCCCTGGGAGGGGGGTGCTGGCACTGGGAGAGGGGTGCCGGCACTGGGAGGGGATCCCAGCCCTGGGAGAGGGGTGCCGGCACTGGGAGGGGGGTCCCAGCCCTGGGAGGGGGGGTGCTGGCACTGGGAGGGGATCCCAGCCCTGGGAGAGGGGTGCTGGCACTGGGAGGGGGGGGTGCCAGGGTAGCGGCCGGGCAGGGAACACCGGGGAGTGCGGCAGGAGGGATTTGGGGAAGGTGTTTTGGGAAGGTGTTCCAGGGAGGTGCTTTGGGAAGGTGCTTTTGAGAGGGAAACACTTTAGAAAGTTTTCGGAGGATGCTTTGGGAAGGTGTTTTGGGAAGGTGCTTCGGGATGGTGTGAGGCACTTTGGGAAGGTGCTTTTGGGAGGCGCTTCAAGAAAGTGTTTTAGGAATACACTTTGGGAAGGTGCTTTGGGAAGGTGCTTTAGGACCATGCTTTGGGAAAATGCTTTGGGAAGGTGCTCTAGGAAGGTGTTTTGGGAAGGTGTTTTAGGAAGATGCTTTGGGAAGGTGTTTTAGGAATATGCTTTGGGAAGGTGCTTTAGGAATACACTTTGGGAAGGTGCTTTAGGAAGACACTTTGGGAAGGTGCTTTAGGAATATGCTTTGGGAAGGTGCTTTAGGAAGACACTTTGGGAAGGTGCTTTAGGAATACACTTTGGAAAGATGCTTTAGGAATGTGCTTTAGGGAGGCACTTTAGGAAGGTGCTTTGGGATGGTACTTTAGGAAGATACTTTGGGAAGGTGCTTTAGGAAGGTGCTTTGGGACAGTGCTTTAGGAATATGCTTTAGGAAGGTGCTTTAGGAATACACTTTGGGAAGGTGCTTTGGGAAGGTGCTTTAGGAAGGTGCTTTGGGACAGTGCTCTAGGAATATGCTTTAGGAAGGTGCTTTAGGAATACACTTTGGGAAGGTGCTTCAGGAAGGTGCTTTAGGAATACACTTTGGGAAGGTGCTTTGGGAAGGTGCTTTAGGAAGGTGCTTTGGGACAGTGCTTCAGGAAGGTGCTTTGGGAATACACTTTGGGAAGGTGCTTTGGGAAGGTGCTTTAGGAAGGTGCTTTGGGACAGTGCTTCAGGAAGGTGCTTTGGGAATACACTTTGGGAAGGTGCTTTGGGAAGGTGCTTTGGGAAGGTGCTTTAGGAAGGTGCTTCAGGAAGGTGCTTTGGGAATACACTTTGGGAAGGAGCTTTAGGAAGGTGCTCCAGGAAGGTGCTTTGGGACAGTGCTTCAGGAAGGTGCT